>NC_057808.1:471912171-472033852 GCF_018294505.1 Triticum aestivum | reverse complement strand
TCCTCTCCTAGTCCAACAAGGAAGGGAGGGAGTCCTACTCCCGGTGGGAGTAGGACTCCTCCTGGCGCGCCTCCTCCTGGCCGGCCGCACCTCCCCCCTTGCTCCTTTATATACGGGGGCAGGGGGCACCCTAGACACAACAATTGATCGTTTGATCTTCTAGCCGTGTGCGGTGCCCCCCTCCACCATAGTCCACCTCGATAATACTGTAGCGGTGCTTAGGCGAAGCCCTGTGTCGGTAGAACATCATCATCGTCACCACGTCGTCGTGCTGACGAAACTCTCCCTCAACACTCGGCTGGATCGGAGTTCGAGGGACGTCATCGGGCTGAACGTGTGCTGAACTCGGAGGTGCCGTGCGTTCGGTACTTGATCGGTCGGATCGTGAAGACGTACGACTACATCAACCGCGTTGTGCTAACGCTTCCGCTTTCGGTCTACTAGGGTACGTGGACAACACTCTCCCCTCTCGTTGCTATGCATCACCATGATCTTGCGTGTGCGTAGGATTTTTTTTGAAATTACTACGTTCCCCAACAGCTGAAGCACCCCGGATGGGTGTTCTTCAAATGCGAAAACGACGGGGTACGTGTTGTTTTCATTCTGCTCATTTCGATAGCTCATTTTTTGGTTCAATTGCGATAGCTCATTTCGAACATCATCATGCGTGTAGGAAGACGGATGCTCATTTTGGTTTTGGGAAGGCGTATACAATGATTTATTGATAGAAATAAACTTAATAGACGTCCGTGCACTCCTTAGTAGAATCGAAGGCAATGATGCGGCTCCATTTGCAACTAGAGGGGAAGCAACATCTACTTCTTTTGAACCAAAGATGAAGAATGAAGAATGCAAGATCAAGAATCCGCAGATCAACAATGAGTGCATGGAGAAGATATTGCTTCAACTACTGGGAGCAGTTATGGAAGTTGGAAATCTTCTAAAATGCATACTTGTGGTTCTTGTTTTCTTTGGTCTGCTATACTAGCAAAGATTTGGTGATGTCATATGTATCCTATATTGTTGAAAAAGCAAAGAAATGCATTATGTTGTGTCAAATTGAGGTGCAAATTTAGGATTTGCAGGCCGGGGGGAGCGGCGCCAGACCAGACCCCGCAAAGCCGACCCGTAAAAGAGCATATTCCACGAATATCCTTTTATACGGGTCCGTTTTGCGGGGTCTGCCTCTGCGGCCGTCCGCGCCAGCCTGCAAATCCGTTTTTCCGCGAATTGCGAACACAAAATGCGGGTCGTCGGGATGCGGGGTCTGCTAGAGATGCTCTAAAACTGAACTAGAGCTGGATAGGGGATTGGGTAAAGTTGCTCTTAACCAGCGAGAAGCCAAATAATAGTACGATACAAAGCTATCACTATTCACTGGTGCACTCATCGATGCAAGTAGGATTTGGCGCCTTGTGGGGAAAAAGTCAGAGCTGATGATGAAGATGGCGGCTATGCCGAGAGTTACTTACTAGAGTACCATTTTTCATACCTCTCTGAATCATCTGGTCACGGTCAGTTCTCAATCTTACCCACTCCACCCTGAATGCCAACGCTGACGAACTGGGATCATTTTATGCGCACTGTAAACCTTGACGACTCCCCGCCGATAACAGCACTTCGAGTTCGTCGTGTAGTAGCTAGGATCCCCTTTGTTATTTGTTCGTATATGACGGCAAAAAACGCCTTATACATTTAGAAATAGAGGCTAGTATTATTAGTACACCGGCCACTGAGCGATCCATTGGTGAAGCAAGGAGGCAGGAAGTACCGTCCCACCGTCCACGCATGGCAACCTCACCGTCCCACATAGTACTGTCTCCCCGTGAGACACGGAGGCAGGAAGTACTTGGCCAAACAGTTCTTATCTTGGGTAGTTTTGGTCCCGTGGTTTATGCTTTGTATAGTTGATTTATTCTGATACGATCTGTAATTCTGTATTCCAGTGAGGAGCACATGCCGACGGCACACAGAAGGGGTGGTTTAGAGACACTTCACACGGCTGCACTTGATCGGTCGACAAGTTTGAAAACTGAGAGACATCTTTGCTCCAATTTCATTTTGTAAAGGTAGGTTCCCTTTCTTTGAATGAATCAGTAGAGGTTTCTTGTGAGCGGCGACTGCATGCCCACATATATAAGAAGGCAAAGCAAGGGCCACATCAACAATATTTGATCTTGATCATGCATGAGAATGGAAGTGATTGCTACTCCGATAAATAAAACAATACAAAACCACAAGCTCACAGGGGATTGATCGATGTGGTGATGTAGGCAAAGGCCCTTCAACTATCTTTAAAACATAACTGGAGGAGCAGGTACCGTGCAAATAGATTACTGAGCATCATGATACATGTCTTGGTCCCTACAAATGAGGTGGTACATTTGACACCTGCCTGACTCAAGGATTCAGAAATGTGGGTGGGCACCACCATGCCAGTGGCTCCGAGGCACCAAAAATTGAACAGGAAACTTCATACGGCGCATGGTATGCAGATCAGCGCTTTGTGCCGCCTGGGCGAGGCCCGAAATAGTTCGTCACCAAACCCATGACAGCAAACCTGGCAATATTGCAAATTTCAGTTGAATAAATAAGCTATTTCTATTTATGAACTTATTACATCAGGAAATGGATGACCAAAAGTAGGAAGCAGTGATATTATACATAGCATAAGTAAAATGAGATATCAGAATCCTGTTTTTGTAGACGAAGCATGATATTTTAATTTTATTTTGAGAATTGCAAAGCATGGTATGTGGATGTTTTCTAGAGGATATGGATTGTTGTTCTGGTAATGCAACCTGGCTATGAAATGTGATCGATGCTTGGGATGAACAGGTTGCTGATAACTGTTCCTTAACAATGCCAAGACAAATCATCCCTAAAATTTGCTCTGATAAATACAAAACTACAGCACACAGTGTGATTTGCCTTCTTCGTAACACTTGTTTAGTTTTTTTTTTTCAAACAACCTTCCGGCCAGATTCCACAATCATATCAATGACAGAATCAAGCCTCCATATGCATACCAAACAAAAGAAAAGCTGGATCTCGAGGTCTAAAGGTCGCAACCCATGAGAAAGTAAACAACCTTACCAAGCTTTTTCCACAAACAGTTCAAAGGACTGTCAAAACAAGATCAATAGGATCCAGCACCAGAACCATGCAATATGAGCATAAGTCAGCACAGACACCATAGTTAAAAAAGGCGTGCCTAGGAGGGTGCTTAAGTGTGCCTAGGCTCTAGGCGATGGCAAAACGTCTAGTGCTCAATTGCGCTTACTACTATGACAGAAACACTTATTTACTTTACCCTAAGAATAAAATAAAAGGCTTCCCGTAGGGCACATACTGTGCTTTATCAGGTGATAGTTTATTAGTTCCTTTTGTACTTGCACAACTAATAGAATTTAGAAGAGAATGAAAAAGTTATCTATAATAATCCATTGATATTTTGGCACACAGCCACCCAATGTTTTTAGCTCCCGGGATCGACATGTCTAGTTAGAATATCTATGCGGCATGACAGCATTTTGCCAGGAACTCTGTCACACATATCGGAAATTAAATATGAATATTTTTAAAAACAGCAAGGACAAAAGTTCACAGTGATCTTAAGATCAATGTGAGGACGCATTTCTATAACATCATAATAACAAAAGGCAGCATTCTGACTTACTTTCATCAAGAACTACAGAAGAAAGCCACAAATCCTATTTTGTCTCAATGATGCAACACATATATCATTAATCCAATGTTAAGGAGCTCTCGTAGCAAACAGACAAAGAGGGGGAAACTATGACGCTGTTTAATTGCATAATTCCACCAAAAGTGGCAGCACAAAAAGTACACGGCAATTGAGAATTCGCAGTATATACAAAGACAAGATGTTAAATGACCCACTGCAAAGGTATATGCTGCTGCTCGACTATTAACTGCATAGTAGCCGAAATCCTAGATTAACACATAAACCGCACAAATGTGAAGAAAACTCACATGAAAGCCATGGAGAGCTGCTTGAGGTCATTCTCGAAGTTCTTCATGTTTGCCAGCGACTGCGCGCAGAAGATGATGGCGATCCACGAGCAAACCTTGTACTGTATGTAAAACCACACAGCAAAGTCAACGTCACAACGGAACCAGCAGGAATCAAAATTAGATAGTCTAGCAGCATCGGACATACTAAGACGAACCCATCATCTCAGTTAACTACGAAGGAGCATATAGATCTACTACTAAGGCACTAGGTCGCCCAGATCCAATTACCCAGCTGCTGCCCCCTACCGATAAACTAGATTGATGCAAGACGCGGGCGCGCAGACAGGATTGCTTGTTTGCTTGCGCGTCGAGAGTACGTACGTGGAGCATGACGCCGACGACGCCGAAGACGACGGCGAGGAAGCCCGCGTAGTCGACGGGCAGGTCCTGCGACGACAGCTTGGGCGGCGCGTACGGCCTCGCCGTCCCCGGCTGCCTCGGGTCGTTCGCCCCCGCCGTCGCGCCGCCCCCCGACGCCGTCGCCTCCTTCATCTCTCCTTTTTTTTCCTGATCTGAAAATACGATCTGAACCAAGGAGAGAAGCTGAAGAGGAAACCGAGAAAGAGGAGAAGGCAGTACAGTACACCTGAATGGCTAAAAAAAACGTTTGGGCCCGGGCGCCCGGCCCGGCACGGCCCACGGCCTGGCCCCCACGCCGCCGCTTTCGCCCGACGCGGGTTGAAAAGTCAAAGCGCGAGTCTTCCCGACCACGCCCCAGGCCCCACTTCACTCCGCCTCCGCTCCCCTTTCCTGTCGCCGCTCTGACGACAACACCCTGCTGCGCCTCCCACTTCACTCTCCACCCACCACCGGCCCCAAAACCCTAGCCGGGGAGCTCGGCCAGCCGCGGAGGAGCTCCACGCCGCGCCGCCGCAGCGCGCCCCTCGGCCACCGCCTGCTGCGTGTCGCCATTCCTCGGTAAGCCCTGCGGCTCCTCGCTAAACCTTCTTGCTTGCGCTGCGTGGCCGCCTGGGCTCGGCTCTCCGGGCGAGCGGTCAGGCTCGGCTCCGCAATGTCGGGCTGGTCGAGCGGCGCTGGGGGCGCGCTCGATGCGTGCGTGTTTTGCGGTGTGCCCAAACAGTCCCTTAGGGTTTTAGTTTGTTATAATTAGGTGTGGTGGTGTTAAGCTCGGTTCATGACTTTGGGTAGAATCTGTACTGCCTTACTGTTGTAGTTTCTGGATGACATTCGCTGTGACGCGCGTTTGGTTTTACTGGGTTGCTGGCTACATGCATGGAAGATTCTTGCTGGTGGTGATAGGTAATTGAGGTGGAAGTTTGTTTTTATTAAGATACTGAATTATAGCTTACTAATTAGTTCGAATGCTCTGATTCAGTTTAGTTTGTATGATTTTTGTGATGAAGATTTAGGTGTCCTGTAATGCATGTGGTTTTTGAGGTGTGCCCTTGTGCCGATTTGCATGTCCGCAAATCGACCCGAGTTACTGAAATGTTAATAACAATATAATGCTCTGATTTAATTTGGATTGTATGATTTTTGTGATGAAGATTCAAGTGTCCTGTGATGCATGTGGTTTTGAGATGTGCCCTCGTGCTGATTTGCATGTCCGCAAATCGACCGAGTTACTGAAATGTGAATAATTTCAAGGGAAGAAAACTGAGTTACATGCTCTTTTAAGGAGGAAATAGATAGAGTGTTCAGTTATGCACCCTCATTTGACCTCAACTAATATTTATCTCATGCTTAATTTTTCGACTGTAGGTACTCTCCATTGCCAGGAAACCAGTGGTTACTCGGTCAACCAGTCAAAATGCAGTTCCAGTCTGGCAACTGTGCCAAAACGTTGGCAAAAGTAGATGGATCGGGTTCAAAAGATTTGTCATTCGACCCAAGCGCATTTGGTTTTCCACAAGATGCTAATCAGGAATATTTCAACCGGGCTTTACAGTACGGTTATCCAGTTTCAACGCAAGGCTTTCAAGATAAAGGATCTTTACCAAGCGTTCCAGATTTTGTTCTGAATAATGCTTCTGCTGCACTCCGGGAATATCAACAATTTGACCACTTTTTCAGACCACTTCAGCCTCTAGCACCTGATGGAAACCAGGTACAAAATAGTGGCATAAATACCGCACATCGCAGTAGACCTTCTAATGCATCCTCCTGCCTTGATCATGTAGAAGAAATAACTTCTCATGACACGGATGGTTATGACGACAGAGCTATCTCATTTGGGAGTAGCTGCAGCACAGGAATTGTGTGTTATCCATATAGCAGCCCTATGCAAAGCGATGACTGCATTGGAGACACACAGGATGGGACCTGGGCTGCTCTTATGCAAATGCAACAGGCTTTGGAAGCGGCTAATGAAGAGTGCAGTGACTTGACTTTCAATAACACAGAACTTTCAGGTGGGAATACCATGCAGCATCAAGTTGTTTGGGACAATGGCTGTTTAGCAAGTCCGTCTTTCACCTCAAACTTCTTACCCTTCCCTGGAGAGGCTGAAACCATGGTCACAAATACCAGCGCTATGCATAACTTACATAACTCTGTTGACCTCCTGTATGATAATGATCAAGACATATCATCTTTTGAGCTCAAAGTGGCTGAACAGAAAGAGGCGACCACAAGCCATGTTTATGAACATCGAGATGAAATGCATTCTGCTGAATTGGGGCGAAATCCTGGCCACGATGAATCTTTTGATTTGCCAATAACCCAGGACATACAGTTCAGCTCATTTGTTCATGGTCCAGATGGATCTGTAGATAGTGGAATGAACCTTTATGATTGTGAAGAGCAAATGGAAATTGATTCACTCCTAAATTCATTTGGAGCTTCAAGTGATACCTTTGCACAGACATATGAAATGTTACAAAAAGGGTAAACGGAAACTTTGCAATCTCATCTTATCATTGCTGTGACTATGTGACTGAAGTCTTGATTTTCCCCTCTCCTTTTAAGTTCAAACCAGAAACCTGCAAGTTCTCTCGCACGGAATTATAGTTGTTCTATTGAATATAAATCTTGAAACTCTTTCTACATAAAGGTGTTAGTTTAGTTGTTGATGCTCCATTAATAATGTCAATGCTTCTTGCTGCTGTTCCTGAAACAGCAAAATGATGCCTTGAAACACATACAGTAATGGTGGTAACAAAAAATGTAAGATATGTTTTCAGTATGCTTTCTTAGCTAGTGACATTTTGATTGATTTTGCTTACTCTGCTAGGAGCACCAGAACTAACACTCCATGAGTGATTTTTTTTGGCACCATTGCCAAATTTATTATTTTGCATTTCTGAAATTTTAATATAATTAAATGTGATGAAATGCAGTGAAAATATTGTTGACCTTGAAAAAAGGGCTAAATTAGCGGAAAGCATTTCTGCTACATTCATCACTAATACTGTCCCATATATTACACAAGCTGGGGCGACTGAGTCAACTGTCTCTGATGGATCTTCTTGGACTCAACAATATCAATCTACTTCCCAGTCATGTGGTTTATCTTATTCTTCAGCTTCTCAATGGGAAACCATGCCAGGTACTGTTTTTCCTTTAGGGGGTTGTCAAAATGATGTTACTGAATCCAATTCAATGACTAGCCTGGGGACAAATGGCGATCTCCTGTTATCTTTTGGCCATACTTCAATGCAGCAGCAGCAACAGAGTGTATCTAGTGATACTAATTTGGAATTGATTGACAATTTTGCTAACCCTTATCAAGAGTTCGTGACAGGCGTGGATGGTCAAAGGAGCCACCTATACCGTGACGAAGCACTGGCAACCCAAGGTGTATGGGCGGCACATCCTGGTACGATGGTACACTCTTCAACCGATACTGGACATTCAGATGTACAGCTGCCCATGGCACAGACTACTACTGTTCCGCTGCCTGCTCCGAGCTTGTCCAAGGGCCCCAACTCATTATTTATTGGAACAGAGCTTAAGAAGGTTGACCTACATGATACAAGTATGCAGATGCCCTTGACACAGACTACTGTTCAGCTGCCTGCTCCGTGCTTGTCCAAGGACCCCAACTCATCATTTATTGGAGCAGAGGTTCAGAAGGTTGACCAAAATCATTCAGATATGCAGCTTCCCTTGACACAGACTAGTCATGTTCAGCTGCCTGCTATGAACTTGTCCGAGTACCCGACCTCGTCATTTGTTGGAGGAACAAAGCTTAAAAAAGTTGACAAACATGATCCACTGCCTGCTACGAGCTTGTCCGAGGATCCAAAATCATCATTTATTGGAGGAGCAGAGCTTAAGGCAGTTGACAAACATGATTCAGACATGCAGCTTCCCAGGATACAGGCTAGTCATGTTCCGCTGCCTGCTGTGAGCTTGTCTGAGGAACCGAACTCATCCTTTATTGGAGGCACAGAGCTTAAGGAAGTTGGCAAACATGATTCAGATATGCCGCTTCCCATGACACAGGCTAGTCATGTTCCGCTGCCCGCTGTGCACTTATCTGAGGACACGAAATCATCATTTATCGCAGGACCAGAGCTTAAGGAAGTTGACAAACACGATTCAGATATGCCGCTTCCCATGACACAGGCTAGTCATGTTCCGCTGCCTACCATGAGCTTACCCGAGGACACGAAATCGTCATTTATTGGAGGAACAGAGCTTAAGGAAGTTGACAAACATGATTCAGATATGCAGCATCCCATGACACCGGCTAGTCATCTTCTGCTGCCTTCTGTGAGCATGTCCAAGGATCCAAAATCATCATTTACTGGAGGTACAGAGCTTAAGGAAGTTGGCAAACATGATTCAGATATGCAGCTTCCCAGGACGCAGACTGTTCATGTTCATCTGCCTACGCCGAGCTTGTCCAAGGAGTCCGAGTCATCATTTGTTGGAGGAACAGAGCTTAAGGAAGTCGACAAACATGATTCAGATATGCAGCCTCCCATGACACAGGCGAGTCATGTTCCGCTGCCTGCTGTGAGCTTGTCTGAGGACCCAAACTCATCCTTTATTGGAGGTACAGAGCTTAAGGAAGTCGGCAAACATGATTCAGATATTCAGCTTCCCATGACACAGACTGTTTGTGTTCAGCTGCCTGCTATGAGCTTATCCGAGGATCCGAAATCATCATTTATCAAAGGAACAGAGCTTAAGGAAGTTGACAAACATGATTCAGATATACCACTTCCCGTGGCACAGGTTAGTCATGTTCCACTGCCTACCATGAGCTTACCTGAGGACACGAAATCGTCATTTATTGGAGGAACAGAGCTTAAGGAAGTTGACAAACATGATTCAGATATGCAGCCTCCCATAACACCGGCTATTCATGTTCTGCTGCCTGCTGTGAGCTTGTCCGAGGACCCGAAATCATCATTTACTGGAGGTACAGAGCTTAAGGAAGTTGGCAAACATGATTCAGATATGCAGCTTCCCATGACGCAGACAGTTCGTGTTCAGCTGCCTGCTCCGAGCTTGTCGAAGGACCCCGACTCGGCATTTGTTGGAAGAACAGAGCTTAAGAAGGTTGGCCACATTGGATATCCTCAGCAAAGTATCCTGCTCTCAGCAAGCAAACCTTCACACCCAATCGGTTTGCCAGTTATCAAGTTTGATGACGAGGTGGGTTCACGATCAAAGAAGCGGAAAAGGTCAACAGAAGATGTTTTAGCATCGCATGCACAAGCCATGTTCGAGGGTGGGAGACTGCAATGTAGAAGGTGATTGCTTTGAATTAGAAAATTGTCCTTACACAAAATCATATTTATTTTGCAGGAATCATGTATTTGGGCTCTTCTGTTTGACTTGTTTTGGCATACATGTCCAAGAGGCTAATGCATGCCTTGTGTTTTCTGTATGCAGGACACCTGAGTTGGCTTGGGCTGATGCCACATTGACTGAGAAGGTTGTATGCTTGTATACCTCACACATTGCATGAAAACGCCTGTTGTCGCCACATCAATTTCATGACAAGCTTATCGTGCATAACAGGTTGACGGTGAAAAAGCAACGATGGAAAATAGCACCTTCGTTTCTCGAGCTCAGAGAAGGCTTACTTTAACGACCAGCTTGATTCAGTGTCTCCTGCCTGCTCTGTCAGCGAGACTTCTTGCAGCAAAAGTTGCTGATTGCGGTGAAGCCATTGTGTACCACATTTGTAAACTGATGCTCAGTGATATGTCTGACCCAGTTCAATCTTTTGTCAGCGACACCAACAACTTCATGCAAAGCGAAAACATGTAAGCATTCTTTACTTTTGAATGTTATCCCTATTTAACGTACCAGCTACCCTCATAATTTTTAGTGCCTTAGGAGCGGGTTATGCAAAAATCTAGCGGAAAAAATCTGAGTTCGGTCACTGCGATATAACCCTTTCATAACCAGCAATTTATTTCTTTCTGCTTTCTATGACTTTGAGAGTCTTCATCTTGTGTTTTTTTGCCAGGCCACCGAACGAGACAAGCACCTCCGGAAAGGAGGACTGTAAACTCTTATCTGAAGTTCTGGAAACCTTCGATGCGAGGCTTGGCGGGCTACAAAGCTCCTTGTCAAGGTATGATGATATTTCGGTTACCACTTGAAACAATGCCTCTAGCATTTTCAATAGAACATGGTGCTCTAGACGTCGGTGCCGTCAACCTATTCAAAGTTTTGCTGTTCTAATGCCTGCCCTCCCATGTTCGTTTCAGAAGCGAGATGATGCCCAGCTTCCAAGACCACGCGTCGGCGCTACGCCAAATCGAGCAGTGGTCCATGACCCATCAGCTCATAAAGCTGAGCGAATACAAGAGACTGCACGCCGGCTACGGCTCGGGTCCTAAAAGGCCTCTCTGCGTCGGAGCCATCCGGAAGCATGCCGGAGGATCTTCCGCGCCGGTCTCGGAGCTGAAAAGGATCCGGTGTCGCTTGCTCAAGTAGCCGCTCGCTCGCGCACCGGCTCGCCCCTAAGGAAAAAAGTGGTGTTGCTCGGTGACTTGAGGAGTAATATGTGGTCATACTGATGATGTAGCGAGGAGTTAGGAGGGTATTACGTAGGAGTTAACTTCGTGTGAAGTAGTGTATTTTGGGATGGGGGTGCAGGGACAGAGCGTGTTGTGTCAATGTCATGTCGCAAACAGGGCGGGAATGTGCTTTGGAACTGAGACGGTGCCCGGGACCGCGTGCACCGCCTTGTCCGGCGGTGTCAGATGACGCGCCGATGGCTATCGTCGCCGGAGAAAACGGCCCGGCTGTGGCGGGGTTTCCGTGAGTTGAGCTGGTGTGAGTGTTGGATGGACGGGGTGTGCAGAGAGGAAGAGACCTTTTGATCCCAGCTGCAGCTGCTCCCTGTTATTACATTGTAATCACACTGACTTGACGAAAAAAGATGCTGGGCTTCCAACTGCGCGTCAGGATTAACGCAAGTTCTTGCTCTGTATGGCACGTCGTACTTGATACTCCCTCCCTTTCAAAATAAATGACCCAACTTTATACTATAGTACAAAGTTGGGTCATCTATTTTGAAACGGAGGGAGTACTTTATAGGGCATGAATCTTGTTTCCGGTTTCACCGGTGCCACGCAATTCTGGAATGGAAAAGCTTGGGCACGAGCGACGCCCCTATTCTTAGAGCATCTCCAATAGCTGCCCTGTCTTAGGGCACCATTTTGGGCTCGGAGTAAAATTTAGGGCACCAAATAGTAAAAAAACAAAATTGGCACGGGAAAGTGTCGTCTCCAACAACTGAGCCTACCATTCAACTGTCGAAAATGAACCTCGTGTTACGTCGAAACTGAACGGGGTGTAGATAACTTGAGCAATCTTCTGTTGGTCATGCACTAGTATTATCTACAATCTTCAGTTTACTGACCAACTTGTAGAGCTGACTGCATAGAAGTGAAGTTACACTTACACCCATGAACAGTACAGCTAACAACACAGAGGTTACTAATTGCCGAACCAGAGGACATGGTACGCAGCGAAGAGAAGGCCGATGCAACAGACTTTTACCTGCTAATCCTTGGGCAGTTAACGCCGGAGTCTGCACCGTTCACGGCCGGCGTCGGAGGAAACCCATGGGTCGCTGCTAACTGCAGCCTCCTGCCCGGAGGATATTGTGAAGTCAACTGACGTGATGCTTGCTGACCTCCAAGCGTTTCTGTTAATTTTGATGCCCTGTGTTTCGCCTCCTTCGGACTGGTGATACTTTGTAGTTGTTTGAGTAGTTGTTGGTCCTGATAGCTGATGTGGCTGGCTTCAGATGATAGTTCCTGTTTGAATTAGTTCCTTTTACTTAGTATAGGTTAGATTTGGAGCATCTGGTGTGTCTATGTATCAGTCATGTTATGGTTGTTTTTACTTTGCTCCTGTAGAAAGACTCCATTTTTCGTAATGAAAGTGGGGGCTGTGTGACCCCTCTTATCGGATGAGAAAAAAAAGAGACAAATCTTCTCCAACGTGTTAGGTGTGTGCAAATTTTCGGGTCAGGATGACATTCGAGGAGCTCTAAAAAAGACAAAATCGGCTCTGAATTTTTTTAATGTTCTTCGGAGACCATCTTTTTGACCGAGAGCTTCTCGCGTGTCATTTTACCACAAAAATTTGCGCGCAACTAGAGCATGGGACCATCTTCGATAAAAATAAACAGTTTTTTATTTGTTTTGCTATTTATTTGAATTTACCATTCACGCCCGGGTGCATATGCACCCCCGAATCTTCACACTCGACACTATCCATGTTTTGTGTTCCTTTTGACACTATTAATGCTAGAGTTATCATTTTTGTCTCTCAACATGTGTTTAGAATTTTGATCTCAAATTTTTAGAAGGTATAGACACATGTCTTTCGAACATTCAGATTCTTTGTTAGATTTTTTTTGAAACAATTGAATGTAACTTTTCAAATTCTGAAGCATGGAAACATATAAAGGATGGTATCAACCCAAGAGCCTGTCTCTCCCCCACCAATGCACATTCACAAAGAAAGACGGAAAAAAACAATATCGACATGTGTTCGTGGTTCTCCTATGTGGAAAGAAAGAAAGACCCCGATCAGGGCAGGAGCCCATGGCTAAGCTCCCATGGCAGGCTGAGCTCTTACTCCTCGTAAAGAACATTAGAAGGTGGCAAGACGAGAGGAGCAAGATCTACTCCAAGGACTTGTCAGGGTAATCGTTGGGTTGCCGGGGAGGACAATACCAACCAACTCTTCGGTCGACGATCAACTCTGGTCAACATCGAGGGGTGGGATTTGCTTCTCCGCGTCCATCTCAAGCCTCCTCCTTTGGATCTTCATGAAGGCGTTCATTTGCTCTTCTTTGTAACGCCGGCACTCCACCTCCCTTGAGTCCTTGTTCATCATGCCTTCCACGCTTGTGATCAAAGCGTTCGATGCCGCATCCCTCTTGTCCTCCTTCTTGGAGTTGGTCTTCCCCCGCGGTCGTGCCTTCTCGCCCTAGCATATAAAGCACCTCCCTCATTGCCGCCACGACGCGGGCGTTGGTGACCTACTGCTGCGCGGCGGCGGCGGCGACGACGGCGGCCGCCGCGATGGCTTCATCCGTCGCGTCCGCGGCGTGCCTCCGGCCCTTCCTCTTGGCCGACCCCCTTGAATGAAATATGTCCTAGAGGCAATAATAAAGTTGTTATTTATATTTCCTTACATCATGATAAATGTTTATTATTTATGCTAGAATTGTATTAACCGGAAACTTAGTACATGTGTGAATACATAGACAAACAGAGTGTCACTAGTATGCCTCTAATTGACTAGCTCGTTGAATCAAAGATGGTTAAGTTTCCTAGCCATTGACATGAGTTGTCATTTAATTACGGGATCACATCATTAGAGAATGATGTGATTGACTTGACTCATTCCGTTAGCTTAGCACTTGATCGTTTAGTATATTGCTATTGCTTTCTTCATGACTTATACATGTTCCTATGACTATGAGATTATGCAACTCCCGAATACCGGAGGAACACTTTGTGTGCTACCAAACGTCACAACGTAACTGGGTGATTATAAAGGTGCTCTACAGGTTGTTGGGGAATGTAGTAATTTCAAAAAAATTCCTACGCACACGCAAGATCATGGTGATGCATAGCAACGAGAGGGGAGAGTGTTGTCCACGTACCCTCGTAGACCGAAAGCGGAAGCGTTAACACAACGCGGTTGATGTAGTCGTACGTCTTCACGATCCGACCGATCAAGTACCGAACGCACGGCACCTCCGAGTTCAGCACACGTTCAGCTCGATGACGTCCCTCAAACTCTGATCCAGCCGAGTGTTGAGGGAGAGCTTCGTCAGCACGACGGCGTGGTGACGATGATGATGTTCTACCGACGCAGGGCTTCGCCTAAGCACCGCTACGATATTATCGAGGTGTAATATGGTGGAGGGGGGCACCGCACACGGCTAAGAGATCAATGATCAATTGTTGTGTCTATGGGGTGCCCCCTGCCCCCGTATATAAAGGAGCAAGGGGGAGGCGGCCGGCCTAGGAGGGAGTAGGACTCCTCCTTTCCTTGTTGGAGTAGGAGAGAAGGAAAGAGGGGGAGAGGGAGAAGGAAAAAGGGGCTGCACCCCTTGTCCAATTCGGACCAGAGGGGGGTTGCGCGCCTCCTTCCTTTTGGCCTCTCTCCTCTATTCCCACATGGCCCAATAAGGCCCAATACTTGTCCCCGGCGAATTCCCGTAACTCTCCGGTACTCCGATAAATACCCGAATCACTCGGAACCTTTCCGAAGTCCGAATATAGTCGTCCAATATATCGATCTTTACGTCTCCGCCATTTCGAGACTCATCGTCATGTCCCTAATCTCATCCGGGACTCCGAACTCCTTCGGTACATCAAAACACATAAACTCATAATATAACCGTCATCTAACTTTAAGCGTGCGGACCCTTCGGGTTCGAGAACTATGTAGACATGACCGAGACACGTCTCCGGTCAATAACCAATAGTGGAACCTGGATGCTCATATTGGCTCCCACATATTCTACGAAGATCTTTATCGGTCAAACCGCATAACAACATACGTTGTTCCCTTTGTCATCGGTATGTTACTTGCCCGAGATTCGATCGTCGGTATCTCAATACCTAGTTCAATCTCGTTACCGGCAAGTCTCTTTACTCGTTCCGTAATACATCATCTCGCAACAAACTCATTAGTTGCAATGCTTGCAAGGCTTAAGTGATGTGCATTACCGAGAGGGCCCAGAGATACCTCTCCGACAATCGGAGTGACAAATCCTAATCTCGAAATACGCCAACCCAACAAGTACCTTCGGAGACACCTGTAGAGCACCTTTATAATCACCCAGTTACGTTGTGACGTTTGGTAGCACACAAAGTGTTCCTCTGGTAAACGGGAGTTGCATAATCTCATAGTCACAGGAACATGAATAAGTCATGAAGAAAGCAATAGCAACATACTAAACGATCGAGTGCTAAGCTAACGGAATGGGTCAAGTCAATCACATCATTCTCCTAATGATGTGATCCCGTTAATCAAATGACAACTCATGTCTATGGCTAGGAAACATAACCATCTTTGATCAACGACCTAGTCAAGTAGAGGCATACTAGTGACACTCTGTTTGTCTATGTATTCACACATGTATCAAGTTTCCGGTTAATACAATTCTAGCATAAATAATAAACATTTATCATGATATAAGGAAATAAATAATAACTTTATTATTGCCTCTAGGGCATATTTCCTTCACAGGTGTCTCTGATGGTACTTGTTGAGTTGGCATAGATCAAGATTAGGATTTGTCACTCCGATTGTCGGAGAGGTATCTCTGGGCCCTCTCGGTAATGCACATTGCTACCTCTTGAGCACTGCGTTGGTTTTCCCTTGAAGAGGAAAGGGTGATGCAGTAAAGTAGCGTAAGTATTTCCCTCGGTTTTTGAGAACCAAGGTATCAATCCAGTAGGAGACCACGTTCAAGTCCCACATACCTACACAAACAAATAAGAACTTTGCAACCAACGCGATAAAGGGGTTGTCAATCCCTTCACGGCCACTTGCAAAAGTGAGATCTGATAGAGATGATAAGATAATATTTTTGGTATTTTATGATAAAGACTAAAAGTAAAGAAAGCAAAATAAATGGTAATAGAAATAACGGTAGATTAATATGATAGAGAATAGACCGGGGGCCATAGGTTTCACTAGTGGCTTCTCTCAAGAGCATAAGTATTACGGTGGCTGAACAAATTACTGTCGAGCAATTGATAGAATTGAGCATAGTTATGAGAATATCTAGGTATGATCATGTATATAGACATCACGTCCGTGACAAGTAGACCGACTCCTGCCTGCATCTACTACTATTACTCCACACATCGATCGCTATCCAGCATGCATCTAGAGTATTAAGTTCATAAGAACAGAGTAACGCTTTAAGCAAGATGACATGATGTAAAGGGATAAACTCAAGCAATATGATATAAACCCATCTTTTTATCCTCGATGGCAACAATACAATACGTGTCGTTTCCCCTTCTGTCACTGGGATCGAGCACCGCAAGATTGAACCCAAAGCTAAGCACTTCTCCCATTGCAAGAAAGATCAATCTAGTAGGCCAAACCAAACTGATAATTCAAAGAGACTTGCAAAGATAACAAATCATACATAAAAGAATTCGGAGGAGATTCAGATATTGTTCATAGATAATCTTGATCATAAACCCACAATTCATCGGATCTCGACAAACACACCGCAAAAGAGGATTGCATCGAATAGATCTCCAAGAGAATCGAGGAGAACTTTGTATTGAGATCCAAAGAGAGAGAAGAAGCCATCTAGCTAATAACTATGGACCCGAAGGTCTGAGGTAAACTACTCACACATCATCGGAGAGGCTATGGTGTTGATGTAGAAGCCCTCCGTGATCAATGCCCCCTCCGGCGGAGCACCGGAAAAGGCCCCAAGATGGGATCTCACGGGTACAGAGAGTTGCGGCGGTGGAAATAGGGTTTCGGCTCATGTTCTGATGTTTCCAAGGTATATGAGTATATATAGGCGAAAGAGGTCGGCCAAGAGAGCTACGAGGGGCCTACGAGGGTGGGGGCGCACCCAGGGGGCCGGCGCGCCTCCCTGCCTCGTGGACTCCTCGTTGATTGCTTGACGTCCACTCCAAGTCCTCTGGATCACGTTTGTTCCGAAAATCATGTTCCCGAAGGTTTCATTCTGTTTGGACTCCGTTTGATATTCCTTTCCTTCGAAACACTGAAATAGGCAAAAAAAACAGCAATTTGGGCTGGGCCTAGTCCCAAAAATAATATAAAAGTGTATAATAAAGCCCATTGAACATCCAAAACAGATAATATAATAGCATGGAATAATAAAAAATTATAGATACGGTGGAGACGTATCAAGCATCCCCAAGCTTAATTCCTGCTCGTCCTCGAGTAGGTAAATGATAAAAAAAGAATTTTTGATGTGGAATGCTACTTAGCATAATTTTCAATGTAATTCTTTTCATTGTGGCATGAATTAGATCCGAAAGATTCAAGATAAAAGTTTAATGTTGACATAAAAACAATAATACTTCAAACGTGCTAACCAAGCAATTATGTCTTATCAAAATAACATAGCCAAAGAAAGCTTATTCCTACAAAATCATATAGTTAGGCCATGCTTCAATTTCGTCACACAAAACGTTCTCATCATGCATAACCCCAATGACAAGCCGAGCAATTGGTTCATACTTTTTAACGCGCTTCAGCCTTTTCAACCCTTACACAATACATGAGCGCAAGCCATGGATATAGCACTATGGGTGGAATAAAGTATAATGATGGGGGTTATGTGAGAAGGCAAAAAGGTAGAAAGTCTCAATTGACGCGGCTAATCCATAGGCTATGGAGATGCCCATCAATTGATGTCAATGTGAGGAGTAGGGATTGCCATGCAACGGATGCACTAGAGCCATAAATATATGAAAGCTCAACAAAAGAAACTAAGTGGGTGTGCATCCAACTTGCTTGCTCACGAAGACCTAGGGCATTTTGAGGAAGCCCATCATTGGAATATACAAGCCAAGTTCTATAATGAAAAATTCCCACTAGTATATGAAAGTGACAACATAGGAGACTCTCTGTCATGAAGATCACGGTGCTACTTTGAAGCACAAGTGTGGAAAAAGGATAGTAACATTGTCCCTTCTCTCTTTTTCTCTCATTTTTTTGGGCCTTCTCTTTTTTTTGCCCTCTTTTTTTCTCTTCTTCTTTTTTCTTAGTCCGGAATCTCATCCCGACTTGTGGGGGAATCATAGTCTCCATCATCATTTCCTCACATGGGACAATGCTCTAATAATGATGATCATCACACTTTTAATTACTTACAACTCAAGAATTACAACTCAATGCTTAGAACAAAACATGACTCTATGTGAATGCCTCCGGTGGTGTACCGGGATATGCAATGAATCAAGAGTGACATGTATAAAAAATTAGGAATGGTGGCTTTGCCACAAATACAATGTCAACTACATGATCATGCAAAGCAATATGACAATGATGAAGCGTGTCATAATAAACGTAACGGTGGAAAGTTGCATGGCAATATATCTCGGAATGGCTATGGAAATGCCATGATAGGTAGGTATGGTGGTTGTTTTGAGGAAGATATAAGGAGGTTTATGTGTGATAGAGTGTATCATATCACGGGGTTTGGATGCATCGGCGAAGTTTGCACCAACTCTCAAGGTGAGAAAGGGCAATGCACGGTACCGTAGAGGCTAGAAAATTGTGGAAGGGTGAGAGTGCGTATAATCCATGGACTCACATTAGTCATAAAGAACTCATATACTTATTGCAAAAGTTTATTAGCCCTCGAAGCAAAGTACTACTACGCATGACCCTAGAGGGATAGATTGGTAGGAAAAGACCATCGCTCGTCCCCGACCGCCACTCATAAGGAAAGCAATAAAAGAACACCTTATGCATCAAATTTTTCACACAACTTTTACCATACGTGCATGTTGCGGGACTTGCCAACCTTAACACAAGTATTTCTCAATTTCACAATTACTCAACTAGCACACTCTAATATTACCACCTTTATATCTCAAAACACTTATCAAGTATCAAACTTCTCACGATATTCAATGAACTCAATATGGAAGTTTTTATTATACTCATCTTGGATGCCTATCATATTAGGACTAATTTCACATTTAAAGCAAATTACCATGCTGTTTAAGACTCTCAAAATAATATAAGTGAAGCATGAGAGATCAATAATTTCTATAAAATAAAACCACCACCGTGCTCCAAAAGATATAAGTGAAGCACTAGAGCAAAAACTATATAGCTCAAAAGATATAAGTGAAGCACATAGAGTATTCTAATAAATTCCGAATCATGTGTGTCTCTCTCAAAAGGTGTGTACAGTAAGGATGGTTGTGGTAAACTAAAAAGCAAAGACTCAAATCATACAAGACGCTCCAAGCAAAACACATATCATGTGGTGAATAAAAATATAGCCCCAAGTAAAGTTACCGATAGACGAAGACGAAAGAGGGGATGCCTTCCGGAGCATCCCCAAGCTTAAGCTTTTGGTTGTCCTTAAATTTTACCTGGTGCCTTGGTCATCCCCAAGCTTAGGCTCTTTCCACTCCTTGTTCCATAATCCATCAAATCTTTACCCAAAACTTGAAAACTTCACAACACAAAACTCAACAGAAAATCTCATGAGCTCCGTTAGCGAAATAAAACAAACCACCACTTTAAGGTACTGTATTGAACTCATTCTTTATTTATATTGGTGTTAAACCCACTGTATTCCAACTTCTCTATGGTTCATAAGATCCATTACTAGCCATAGATTCATCAAAATAAGCAAACAACACACGAAAAACAGAATCTGTCAAAAACAGAACAGTCTGTAGTAATCTGTGTCTAACTCAAACTTCTTTAACTAAAAAATTCTACCAAAATAGTAAATCCTAGATAATTTGTTTATTGATCTATTGCAATTGTAATCAGTATTTTATCACGTTCTGGTGATTTTTAACAATTGTTTTCGTGAACAGAAAGTTTCTGGAATTTTCAGCAAGATCAAATAACTATCATCCAAGAAGATCCTATAGGTTTCACTTGGCACAAACACTAATTAAAACATAAAAAATCTAACCAGAGGCTAAATCAAATGTTTATTGAATAACAGCAAGTAAAAATATTGGGTTTTCTCCCAACAAGCGCTTTTCTTTAAAGCCTATTTAGCTAGGCATTGAGATTTCAATGATGCTCACAAGAAAGACAAGAATTGAAGTACGAAGAGAGCATCATAAAACACGTGAAAAACACATCTAAGTCTAACATACTTCCTATGCATAGGCATCTTATAGGCAAACAAATTATCAAGGCAAGCAAAAACTAGCATATGCAAGGAAGCGGAAAGAAACAATAGCAATCTCAACATAACGAGAGGTAATTTAGCAACATGAAAATTTCTACAACCATATTTTCCTCTATCATAATAATTACATGTAGGATCATAAGCAAATTAAACATTATAGCTATCACAAAACATATGCTTAACACGATCCACATGTATGCAAAGTTGACACTCTTCCAAAATAGTGGGATTAACATTAGCTAAAGTCATGACCTCTCCAAACCCACTTTTATCAAAAACTTCATAAGATTGATCAAAATCCAAATATGTGGGATCTAAAGTTGACACTCTTCCAAACCCACTTTCAATATTATTGCAAACACTATTATCAATCTCATATTCATCATGGGGCTTAAATAAATTTTCAAGATCATAAGAAGAATCACCCCAATCATGATCATTGCAACAAGTAGTAGACATAGCAAAACTAGCATCCCCAAGCTTAGGGTTTTGCATATTATTAGCACAATTGACATCAAGAGAATTTATAATAACATCATTGCAATCATGTATATAGGCATCACATCCGTGACAAGTAGACCGACTCCTGCCTGCATCTACTACTATTACTCCACACATCGACCGCTATCCAGTATGCATCTAGAGTATTAAGTTCATAAGAACTGAGTAACGCTTTAAGCAAGATGACATGATGTAGAGGGATAAACTCAAGCAATATGATATAAACCCCATCTTTTTATCCTCAATGGCAAAAATACAATACGTGTCGTTTCCCCTTCTGTCACTGGGATCAAGCACCGCAAGATTGAACCCAAAGCTAAGCACTTCTCCCATTGCAAGAAAGATCAATCTAGTAGGCCAAACCAAACTGATAATTCGAAGAGACTTGCAAAGATAACAAATCATACATAAAAGAATTCAGAGGAGATTCAAATATTGTTCATAGATAATCTTGATCATAAACCCACAATTCATCGGATCTCGACAAACGCACCGCAAAAGAAGATTACATCGAATAGATCTCCAAGAGAATCGAGGAGAACTTTGTATTGAGATCCAAAGAGAGAGAAGAAGCCATCTAGCTAACAACTATGGACCCGAAGGTCTGAGGTAAACTACTCACACATCATCGGGGAGGCTATGGTGTTGATGTAGAAGCCCTCCATGATCAATGCCCCCTCCGGCGGAGCGCCGGAAAAGGCCCCAAGATGGGATCACACGGTGCTACCTCTTGAGCACTGCGTTGGTTTTCCCTTGAAGAGGAAAGGGTGATGCAGCAAAGTAGCGTAAGTATTTCCCTCAGTTTTTGAGAACCAAGGTATCAATCTAGTAGGAGGCTACGCGCGAGTCCCTCGCACCTACACAAAACAAATAAATCCTCGCAACCAACGCGATAAGGGGTTGTCAATCCCTTCACGGTCACTTACGAGAGTGAGATCTGATAAATATGATTGGATAATATTTTTGGTATTTTTGTGATAAAGATGCAAAGTAAAATAAAAGCAAAGTAAAAAAGCAAAGGAAATAACTAAGTGTTGGAAGATTAATATGATGAAGATAGACCCGGGGGCCATAGGTTTCACTAGTGGCTTCTCTCAAGAGCATAAGTATTTTACGGTGGGTGAACGAATTACTGTTGAGCAATTGACAGAATTGAGCATACTTATGAGAATATCTAGGTATGATCATGTATATAGGCATCACGTCCGAGACAAGTATACCGACTCCTGCCTGCATCTACTACTATTAATCCACTCATCGACCGCTATCCAGCATCCATCTAGAGTATTAAGTTCATGAAAACAGAGTAACGCCTTAAGCAAGATGACATGATGTAGAGGGATAAATTCATGCAATATGATAAAAAACCCATCTTGTTATCCTCGATGGCAACAATACAATACGTGCCTTGCTGCCCCTACTGTCACTGGGAAAGGACACCGCAAGATTGAATCTGAAGCTAAGCACTTCTCCCATTGCAAGAAAGATCAATCTAGTAGGCCAAACCAGACTGATAATTCGAAGAGACTTGCAAAGATAACCAATCATACATAAAAGAATTCAGAAGATTCAAATATTGTTCATAGATAAACTTGATCATAAACCCACAATTCATCGATCTCAACAAACACACCGCAAAAAGAAGATTACATCGAATAGATCTCCACGAGAGAGGGGGAGAACATTTTATTGAGATCCAAAAAGAGAGAGGAAGCCATCTAGCTAATAACTATGGACCCGAAGGTCTGAGGTAAACTACTCACACTTCATCGGAGAGGCTATGGTGTTGATGTAGAAGCCCTCCGTGATGGATGCCCCCTCCGGCGGAGCTCCGGAACAGGCCCCAAGATGGGATCTCATGGGTACAAAAGGTTGCGGTGGTGGAATTAGGTTTTTGGTTCCGTATCTGATCGTTTGGGGGTACGTAGGTATATATTGTTGGAAATATGCCCTAGAGGCAATAATAAATGGTTATTATTATATTTCTTTGTTCATGGTAATTGTCTATTGTTCATGCTATAATTGTATTGTCCAGAAATCGTAATACATGTGTGAATACATAGACCACAACGTGTCCCTAGTAAGCCTCTAGTTGACTAGCTCGTTGATCAACAGATAGTCATGGTTTCCTGACTATGGACATGGGATGTCGTTGATAACGGGATCACATCATTAGGAGAATGATGTGATGGACAAGACCCAATCCTAAGCATAGCACAAGATCGTGTAGTTTCGTTTGCTAGAGCTTTTCCAATGTCAAGTATCTTTTCCTTAGACCATGAGATCATGCAACTCCCGGATACCGTAGGAGTGCTTTGGGTGTGCCAAACGTCACAACGTAACTGGGTGACTATAAAGGTGCACTACGGGTATCTCCGAAAGTGTCTGTTGGGTTGGCACGGATCGAGACTGGGATTTATCACTCCGTGTGACGGAGAGGTATCTCTGGGCCCACTCGGTAATGCATCATCATAATGAGCTCAATGTGACTAAGGCGTTAGTCACGGGATCATGCATTGCGGTACGAGTAAAGAGACTTGCCTGTAATGAGATTGAACAAGGTATTGGGATACCGACGATCGAATCTCGGGCAAGTAACATACCGATTAACAAAGGGAATTGTATACCGGGATTGATTGAATCCTCGACATCGTGGTTCATCCGATGAGATCATCGTGGAACATGTGGGAGCCAACATGGGTATCCAAATCCCGCTGTTGGTTATTGACCGGAGAAGCGTCTCGGTCATGTCTGCATGTCTCCCGAACCCGTAGGGTCTACACACTTAAGGTTCGGTGACGCTAGGGTTGTAGAGATATGTGTATGCGGAAACCCGAAAGTTGTTCGGAGTCTCGGATGAGATCCCGGACGTCACGAGAGGTTCCGGAATGGTCCGGAGGTGAAGAATTATATATAGGAAGTCAAGTTTCGGCCACCGGGAAAGTTTCGGGGGTTACCGGTATTGTACCGGGACCACCAGAAGGGTCCCGGGGGTCCACCGGGTGGGGCCACCTATTCCGGAGGGCCCCGTGGGCTGAAGTGGGAAGGGAACCAGCCCCTAGTGGTCTGGGCGCCCCCCATGGGCCTCCCCCCATGCGCCTAGGGTTGGGAACCCTAGGGTGGGGGGGCTTCCCACTTGCCTTGGGGGGCAAGGCACCCCCCCTTGGCCGCCGCCCCACCCTAGATGGGTTTGGCCGGCGCCCCCCCCCCCTCCCAAGGGGGCCTATATAAAGGGGGGAGGGAGGGCAGCAACAACGCAGCCTTGGGCGCCTCCCTCCTCCCCTGCAACACCTCTCTCTCTCGTATAAGCTCGGCGAAGCCCTGCCGGCATCCCGCTGCATCCACCACCACGCCGTCGTGCTGCTGGATCTCCATCAACCTCTCCTTCCCCCTTGCTGGATCAAGAAGGAGGAGACGTCGCTGCACCGTACGTGTGTTGAACGCGGAGGTGCCGTCCGTTCGGCACTCGGTCATCGGTGATTTGGATCACGGCGAGTACGACTCCGTCATCCACGTTCATTGGAACGCTTCCGCTCGCGATCTACAAGGGTATGTAGATGCACTCCTTTCCCCTCGTTGCTAGTATACTCCATAGATGCATCTTGGTGAGCGTAGGAAAATTTTAAATTATGCTCCGATTCCCAACAGTGGCATCATGAGCCAGGCCTATGCGTAGTTACTATGCACGAGTAGAACACAAAGAAGTTGTGGGCGTTGATGTTGCCAATTCTTCTTGCCGCTACTAGTCGTTTCTTGTTTCGGCGGCATTGTAGGATGAAGCGGCCCGGACCGACCTTACACGTACGCTTACGTGAGACAGGTTCCACCGACTGACATGCACTAGTTGCATAAGGTGGCTAGCGGGTGTCTGTCTCTCCTACTTTAGTCGGAACGGATTCGATGAAAAGGGTCCTTATGAAGGGTAAATAGAAATTGGCAAATCACGTTGTGGTCATACGTAGGTAAGAAAACGTTCTTGCTAGAAACCTACAAACCACGTAAAAACTTGCAACAACAATTAGAGGACGTCTAACTTGTTTTTGCAGAAGTGCTATGTGATGTGATATGGCCAGAAGATGTGATGAATGATATATGTGATGTATGAGATTGATCATATTCTTGTAATAGGAATCACGACTTGCATGTCGATGAGTATGACAACCGGCAGGAGCCGTAGGAGTTGTCTTTATTATTTTGTATGACCTGCGTGTCATTGAATAACGCCATGTAATTTACTTTACTTTGTTGCTAAACGCGTTAGCCATAGAAGTAGAAGTAATCGTTGGCGTGACGACTTCATGAAGACACAATGATGGAGATCATGATGATGGAGATCATGGTGTCATGCCGGTGACGAAGATGATCATGGTGCCCCGAAGATGGAGATCAAAGGAGCATAATGATATTGGCCATATCATGTCACGATTTGATTGCATGTGATGTTTATCATGTTTTTGCATCTTATTTGCTTAGAACGACGGTAGTAAGTAAGATGATCCCTTACAATAATTTCAAGAAAGTGTTCACCCTAACTGTGCACCGTTGCGAAGGTTCGTTGTTTCGAAGCACCACGTGATGATCGGGTGTGATAGATTCTAACGTTCGAATACAACGGGTGTTGACGAGCCTAGCATGTACAGACATGGCCTCGGAACACACGCAATACACTTAGGTTGACTTGACGAGCCTAGCATGTACAGACATGGCCTCGGAACACGGAGGACCGAAAGGTCGAGCATGAGTCGTATAGAAGATACGATCAACATGGAGATGTTCACCGATCTTGACTAGTCCATCTCACGTGATGATCGGACACGGCCTAGTTAACTCGGATCATGTTTCACTTAGATGACTAGAGGGATGTTTATCTGAGTGGGAGTTCATTGAGTAATTTGATTAGATGAACTTAATTATCATGAACTTAGTCTAAAATCTTTACACTATGTCTTGTAGATCAAATGGCCAACGCGCGTTGTCCTCAATTTCAACGCGTTCCTAGAGAAAACCAAGCTGAAAGATGATGGCAGCAACTATACGGACTGGGTCCAGAACCTGAGGATTATCCTCATAGTAGCCAAGAAAGATTATGTCTTAGAAGCACCGCTAGGTGAAGCACCAATCCCTAAGAACCAAGATGTTATGAACGCTTGGTAGCAGCGTGCTGATGATTACTCCCTCGTTCAGTGCGGCATGCTTTACAGCTTAGAACCGGGTCTCCAAAAGCGTTTTGAGAAACATGGAGCATATGAGATGTTCGAGGAGCTGAAATGGTTTTCCAAGCTCATGCCCGGGTCGAGAGATATGATGTCTCCGACAAGTTCTTCAGTTGTAAAATGGAGGAGAATAGTTCTGTTAGTGAGCACATACTCAGAATGTCTGGGTTGCATAACCGCTTGTCTCAGCTGGGAGTCAATCTCCCGGATGACGCGGTCATTGACAGAATCCTCCAGTCGCTTCCACCAAGCTACAAGAGCTTTGTGATGAACTTCAATATGCAGGGGATGGAAAAGACCATTCCTGAGGTATATTCAATGCTGAAATCAGCTGAGGTAGAGATCAGAAAAGAACATCAAGTGTTGATGGTGAATAAAACCACTAAGTTCAAGAAGGGCAAGGGTAAGAAGAACTTCAAGAAGGACGGCAAGGGAGTTGCCGCGCCCGGTAAACCAGTTACTGGGAAGAAGTCAAAGAATTGACCCAAGCCCGAGACTGAGTGCTTTTATTGCAAGGGAAGTGGTCACTGGAAGCGGAACTGCCCCAAATACTTAGCGGAAAAGAAGGCCGGCAACACCAAAGGTATATGTGATATACATGTAATTGATGTGTACCTTACCAGTACTCGTAGTAGCTCCTGGGTATTTGATACCGGTGCGGTTGCTCATATTTGTAACTCAAAACAGGAACTACGAATAAACGGAGACTGGCGAAGGACGAGGTGACGATGCGCGTCGGGAATGGTTCCAAGGTCGATGTGATCGCCGTCGGCACGCTACCTCTGCATCTACCCATGGGATTAGTTTTAAACCTCAATAATTGTTATTTAGTGCCAGCTTTGAGCATGAACATTGTATCTGGATCTCGTTTAATTCGAGATGGCTACTCATTTAAATCCGAGAATAATGGTTGTTCTATTTATTTGAGAGATATGTTTTATGGTCATGCCCCGCTGGTCAATGGTTTATTTTTGATGAATCTCGAACGTGATGTTACACATGTTCATAGTGTGAATACCAAAAGATGTAAAGTTGATAACGATAGTCCCACATACTTGTGGCACTGCCGCCTTGGTCACATTGGTGTCAAGCGCATGAAGAAGCTCCATGCAGATGGACTTTTGGAGTCTCTTGATTACGAATCATTTGACACGTGCGAACCATGCCTCATGGGTAAGATGACCAAGACTCCGTTCTCCGGAACAATGGAGCGAGCAACCAACTTATTGGAAATCATACATATAGATGTGTGCGGTCCAATGAGTGTTGAGGCTCGCGGAGGATATCGTTATATTCTCACTCTCACTGATGATTTAAGTAGATATGGGTATGTCTACCTAATGAAACACAAGTCTGAAACCTTTGAAAAGTTCAAGGAATTTCAGAGTGAAGTTGAGAATCAACGTGACAGGAAAATAAAATTCTTACGATCAGATCGTGGTGGAGAATATTTAAGTCACGAATTTGGTACACACTTAAGGAAATGTGGAATAGTTTCACAACTCACGCCGCCTGGAACACCTCAGAGAAATGGTGTGTCCGAACGTCGTAATCGCACTCTATTGGATATGGTGCGATCTATGATGTCTCTTACCGATTTACCGCTCTCATTTTGGGGCTATGCTTTAGAGACTGCCGCATTCACTTTAAATAGGGCTCCGTCGAAATCCGTTGAGACGACACCGTATGAATTATGGTTTGGGAAGAAACCTAAGCTGTCGTTTCTAAAAGTTTGGGGATGCGATGCTTATGTCAAGAAACTTCAACCTGAAAAGCTCGAACCCAAGTCGGAAAAATGCGTCTTCATAGGATACCCTAAGGAAACTATTGGGTATACCTTCTACCTCAGATCCGAAGGCAAGATCTTCGTTGCCAAGAACGGGTCCTTTCTGGAGAAGGAGTTTCTCTCGAAAGAATTGAGTGGGAGGAAAGTGGAACTTGATGAGGTGATAGTCACCCCTTCCGAACCGGAAAGTAGCGCAGCGCGGGAAAATGTTCCTGTGGTGCCTACACCGACTGGGGAGGAAGTTAATGATGATGATCATGAAGCTTTAGGTCAAGTTACTGAACTTTGTAGGTCCACAAGGACACGTTCCGCACCAGAGTGGTACGACAACCCTGTCCTGGAAATCATGTTGTTAGACAACGGTGAACCTTCGAACTATGAAGAAGCGATGGCGGGCCCGGATTCCGACAAATGGCTAGAAGCCATGAAATCCGAGATAGGATCCATGTATGAAAACGAAGTATGGACTTTGATTGACTTGCCCGATGATCGGCGAGCCATAGAAAACAAATGGATCTTTAAGAAGAAGACGGACGCGGATGGTAATGTGACCATCTACAAAGCTCGACTTGTCGCTAAGGGTTATCGACAAGTTCAAGGGGTTGACTACGATGAGACTTTCTCACCCGTAGCGAAGCTGAAGTCCGTCCGAATCATGTTAGCAATTTCCGCATACTATGATTATGAGATATGGCAGATGGACGTCAAAAAGGCATTCCTTAACGGCTTCCTTAAGGAAGAGTTGTATATGATGCAGCCGGAAGGTTTTGTCGATCCTAAGAATGCTAACAAAGTATGAAAGCTCCAGCGCTCAATATATGGGCTGGTGCAAGCATCTCGGAGTTGGAACATTCGCTTTGATGAGATGATCAAAGCGTTTGGGTTTACACAGACTTATGGAGAAGCCTGTGTTTACAAGAAAGTGAGTGGGAGCTCTGTAGCATTTCTCATATTATATGTGGATGACATATTATTGATGGGAAATGATATAGAATTCTTAGAAAGTATAAAGGCCTATTTGAATAAGTGTTTTTCAATGAAGGACCTTGGAGAAGCTGCTTATATATTAGGCATCAAGATCTATAGAGATAGATCAAGACGCCTCATTGGTCTTTCACAGAGTACATACCTTGACAAGATATTGAAGAAGTTCAATATGGATCAGTCCAAGAAGGGGTTCTTGCCTGTATTGCAAGGTGTGCAATTGAGCACGGCTCAATGCTCGACCACGGCAGAAGATAGAGAAAAGATGAGTGTCATCCCCTATGCCTCGGCCATAGGGTCTATTATGTATGCCATGCTGTGTACCAGACCTGATGTAAACCTTGCCGTAAGTTTGGTAGGAAGGTACGAAAGTAATCCCGGCATGGAACACTGGACAACGGTCAAGAATATCCTAAAGTACCTGAAAAGGACTAAGGATATGTTTCTCGTTTATGGAGGTGACGAAGAGCTCGTCGTAAAGGGTTACGTCGACGCTAGCTTCGACACAGATCTGGATGACTCTAAGTCACAGACCGGATACGTGTATATTTTGAATGGAGGAGCAGTAAGCTGGTGCAGTTGCAAGCAAAGCGTCGTGGCAGGATCTACATGTGAAGCGGAGTACATGGCAGCCTCGGAGGCAGCACAGGAAGCAGTCTGGATGAAGGAGTTCATTACCGACCTAGGGGTGATTCCCAATGCGTCGGGCCCGATGACTCTCTTCTGTGACAACACTGGAGCCATTGCCCTTGCAAAGGAGCCCAGGTTTCACAGGAAGACCAGGCATATCAAGCGTCGCTTCAACTCCATTCGTGAAAGTGTTCAAAATGGAGACATAGATATTTGTAAAGTACATACGGACCTGAATGTAGCAGATCCGTTGACTAAACCTCTCCCTAGAGCAAAACATGGTCAACACCAGGACGCAATGGGTGTTCGATTCATCACAATAACTAGATTATTGACTCTAGTGCAAGTGGGAGACTGTTGGAAATATGCCCTAGAGGCAATAATAAATGGTTATTATTATATTTCTTTGTTCATGGTAATTGTCTGTTGTTCATGCTATAATTGTATTGTCCGGAAATCGTAATACATGTGTGAATACATAGACCACAACGTGTCCCTAGTAAGCCTCTAGTTGACTAGCTCGTTGATCAACAGATAGTCATGGTTTCCTGACTATGGACATGGGATGTCATTGATAACGGGATCACATCATTAGGAGAATGATGTGATGGACAAGACCCAATCCTAAGCATAGCATAAAAGATCGTGTAGTTTCGTTTGCTAGAGCTTTTCCAATGTCAAGTATCTTTTCCTTAGACCATGAGATCGTGCAACTCCCGGATACCGTAGGAGTGCTTTGGGTGTGCCAAACGTCACAACGTAACTGGGTGACTATAAAGGTGCACTACGGGTATCTCCGAAAGTGTCTGTTGGGTTGGCACGGATCGAGACTGGGATTTGTCACTCCGTGTGACGGAGAGGTATCTCTGGGCCCACTCGGTAATGCATCATCATAATGAGCTCAATGTGACTAAGGCGTTAGTAACGGGATCATGCATTGCGGTACGAGTAAAGAGACTTGCCGGTAACGAGATTGAACAAGGTATTGGGATACCGACGATCGAATCTCGGGCAAGTAACATACCGATTAACAAAGGGAATTGTATACCGGGATTGATTGAATCCTCGACATCGTGGTTCATCCGATGAGATCATCGTGGAACATGTGGGAGCCAACATGGGTATCCAAATCCTGCTGTTGGTTATTGACCGGAGAAGCGTCTCGGTCATGTCTGCATGTCTCCCGAACCCGTAGGGTCTACATACTTAAGGTTCGGTGACGCTAGGGTTGTAGAGATATGTGTATGTGGAAACCCGAAAGTTGTTCGGAGTCCCGGATGAGATCCCGGACGTCACAAGAGGTTCCGAAATGGTCCGTAGGTGAAGAATTATATATAGGAAGTCAAGTTTCGGCCACCGGGAAAGTTTCGGGGGTTACCGGTATTGTACCGGGACCACCGGAAGGGTCCCGGGGGTCCACCGGGTGGGGCCACCTATTCCGGAGGGCCCCGTGGGCTGAAGTGGGAAGGGAACCAGCCCCTAGTGGGCTGGGCGCCCCCCCATGGGCCTCCCCCCATGCGCCTAGGGTTGGGAACCCTAGGGTGGGGGGGCTTCCCACTTGCCTTGGGGGGCAAGGCACCCCCCCTTGGCCGCCGCCCCACCCTAGATGGGTTTGGCCGGCGCCCTCCCCCTCCCAAGGGGGCCTATATAAAGGGGGGTGGGAGGGCAGCAACAACACAGCCTTGGGCGCCTCCCTCCTCCCCTGCAACACCTCTCTCTCTCGTATAAGCTCGGCGAAGCCCTGCCGGCATCCCGCTGCATCCACCACCACGCCGTCGTGCTGCCGGATCTCCATCAACCTCTCCTTCCCCCTTGCTGGATCAAGAAGGAGGAGACGTCGCTGCACCGTACGTGTGTTGAACGCGGAGGTGCCGTCCGTTCGGCACTCGGTCATCGGTGATTTGGATCACGGCGAGTACGACTCCGTCATCCACGTTCATTGGAACGCTTCCGCTCGCGATCTACAAGGGTATGTAGATGCACTCCTTTCCCCTCGTTGCTAGTATACTCCATAGATGCATCTTGGTCAGCGTAGGAAAATTTTAAATTATGCTACGATTCCCAACATATATAGGAGGAAGAAGTACGTCGGTGGAGCAACAGGGGTCCCACGAGGGTGGAGGGCGCGCCCTAGGGGGGTAGGCGCGCCCTGGGGGGTAGGCGCGCCCCCTACCTCGTGGCTTCCCTGTTGATTGCTTGACGTAGGGTCCAAGTCTCCTGGATCTTGTTCGTTCCGAAAATCACGCTTCCGAAGGTTTCATTCCGTTTGAACTCCGTTTGATATTCTTTTTCTGCGAAACTCTGAAATAGGCAAAAAACAGCAATTCTGGGCTGGGCTTCCGGTTAATAGGTTAGTCCCAAAAATAATATAAAAGTGAATAATAAAGCCCAATAATGTCCAAAACAGAAGATAATATAGCATGGAGCAATCAAAAATTATAGATACGTTGGAGACGTATCAAGCATCCCCAAGCTTAATTCCTGCTCGTCCTCGAGTAGGTAAATGATAAAACAGAATTTTTTATGCGGAGTGCTACTAGGCATAATTTCAATGTAATTCTTCTTAATTGTGGTATGAATATTCAGATCCGAAAGATTCAAGATAAAAGTTCATATTGACATAAAAATAATAATACTTCAAGCATACTAACTAAGCAATTATGTCCTCTCAAAATAACATGGCCAAAGAAAGTTCATCCCTACAAATTCGTATAGTTTAGTCATGCTCCATTTTCGTCACACAAGAATGCTCTCATCATGCACAACCCCAATGACAAGCCAAGCAATAGTTTCATACTTTTGACGTTCTCAAACTTTTTCAATCAATCAACAGGGAAGCCACGAGGTAGGGGGCGCGCCTACCCCCAAGGGCGCGCCCTCCACCCTAGTGGCCCCCCTGTTGCTCCACCGACGTACTCCTTCCTACTATATATACCTACGTACCCCCAAACGATCAGATACGGAGCCAAAAACCTAATTCCACCGCCGCAACCTTCTGTACCCACGAGATCCCATCTTGGGGCCTGTTCTGGAGCTCCGCCGGAGGGCGCATCGATCACGGAGGTGTTGGAAATATGCCCTAGAGGCAATAATAAAATGGTTATTATTATATTTCCTTGTTCATGATAATTGTCTATTGTTCATGCTATAATTGTATTAACTGGAAACCGTAATACATGTGTGAATACATAGACCACAACATGTCCCTAGTAAGCCTCTAGTTGACTAGCTCGTTGATCAATAGATGGTTATGGTTTCCTGACCATGGACATTGGATGTCATTGATAACGAGATCACATCATTAGGAGAATGATGTGATGGACAAGACCCAATCCTAAGCATAGCACAAGATCGTGTAGTTCGTTTGCTAAGAGCTTTTCTAATGTCAAGTATCATTTCCTTAGACCATGAGATTGTGCAACTCCCGGATATCGTAGGAATGGTTTGGGTGTACCAAACGTCACAACATAACTGGGTGGCTATAAAGGTGCACTACAGGTATCTCCAAAAGTGTCTGTTGGGTTGGCACGAATCGAGACTGGGATTTGTCACTCCGTATGACGGAGAGGTATCTCTGGGCCCACTCGGTAATGCATCATCATAATGAGCTCAATGTGACTAATGAGTTAGCCACGGGATCATGCGTTACAGAACGAGTAAAGTGACTTGCCGGTAACGAGATTGAACGAGGTATTGGGATACCGACGATCAAATCTCGGGCAAGTAACATACCGATAGACAAAGGGAATTGTATACGGGATTGATTGAATCCCCGACATCATGGTTCATCCGATGAGATCATCGTGGAACATGTGGGAGCCAATATGGGTATCCAGATCCCGCTATTGGTTATTGGCCGGAGAGGTGTCTCGGTCATGTCTGCATGGTTCCCGAACCCGTAGGGTCTACACACGGAAGGTTCGGTGACGCTAGAGTTGTTATAGGAAATAGTATGTGGTTAGCGAAGGTTGTTCGGGGTCCCGGATGAGATCCCGGACATCACGAGGAGTTCCGGAATGGTCCGGCGGTGAAGATCGATATATTGGACGAAGGGTATTGGAGTCCGGAAGTGTTCCGGGGGTACCAGGCTATGGCCAGCATGACCGAAAGGTGTTTCGGGAGCCCCGGCAAGTGTTGGAGGGCCTCATGGGCCAAAGGGGAAGGGGCAAACCAGCCCACTAAGGGGTGGTGCGCCCCCCACACCCTTTCCCACGTTACTTGGGGAGGTGGGGCACCTCCACCTGGCTTGGGAGGCAAGCCTCCACCTTCTTGGCTTGGGGGGCAAGTCTCCCTAGGATTTTCCCTAGGGAGATCCAATCTGCTTGGCCGCCGCCCCCTAGGGGAAACCCTAGGGCGCCTCCCCCTCTCCCCTTGCCCCTATATATAGTGGAGGGGTGGGAGGGCAGCCGCACCTCTTCCCTGGCACAGCCCTCCCTCCTCATACACCTCCTCCATCTCCTCCGTAGTGCTTAGCGAAGCTCTGCCGGAGAACCACGAGCTCCATTGCCACCATGCCGTCGTGCTGCTGGAGTTCTCCCTCAACTTCTCCTCTCCCCTTGCTGGATCAAGAAGGAGGAGACGTCCCCGGGCTGTACGTGTGTTGAACGCGGAGGCGCCGTCCGTTCGGCGCTAGATCGGATCTTCCGCGATTTGAATCGCTGCGAGTACGACTCCATCAACCGCGTTCTTGTAACGCTTCCGCTTAGCGATCTTCAAGGGTATGAAGATGCACTCCCTCTCTCTCGTTGCTAGCATCTCCTAGATTGATCTTGGTGACACGTAGGAAAATTTTGAATTATTGCTACGTTCCCCAACAGTGGCATCATGAGCTAGGTCTATGCGTAGATTCTATGCACGAGTAGAACACAAAGTAGTTGTGGGCGATGATTTGTTCAATTTGCTTACCGTTACTAGTCTTATCTTGATTCGGCGGGATTGTGGGATGAAGCGGCCCGGACCGACCTTACACGTACACTTACGTGAGACAGGTGCCACCGACTGACATGCACTTGATGCATAAGGTGGCTAGCGGGTGTCTGACTCTCCCACTTTAGTCGGATCGGATTCGATGAAGAGGGTCCTTATGAAGGGTAAATAGCAATTGGCATATCACCATTGTGGCTTTTGTGTAGGTAAGAAACGTTCTTGCTAGAAACCCATAGCAGCCACGTAAAACATGCAACAACAATTAGAGGACGTCTAACTTGTTTTTGCAGGGTATGCTATGTGATGTGATATGGCCAAAAGGATGTGATGAATTATATATGTGATGTATGAGATTGATCATGTTCTTGTAATAGGAATCATGACTTGCATGTCGATGAGTATGACAACCGGCAGGAGCCATAGGAGTTGTCTTAATTTATTGTATGACCTGCGTGTCAATGAAAAACGCCATGTAATTACTTTACTTTATTGCTAACCGTTAGCCATAGTAGTAGAAGTAATAGTTGGCGAGAGAACTTCATGAAGACACGATGATGGAGATCATGATGATGGAGATCATGGTGTCATGCCGGTCACGAAGGTGATCATGCCGCGCCTCGAAGATGGAGATCAAAAGGCGCAAGATGATATTGTCCATATCATGTCACTTTATGATTTGCATGTGATGTTTGTCATGTTTACATCTTATTTTCTTAGAACAACGGTAGCATAAATAAGATGATCCCTCTCTAAAATTTCAAGAGATGTGTTCCCCCTAACTGTGCACCGTTGCTAAGGTTCGTTGTTTCGAAGCACCACGTGATGATCGGGTGTGATAGATTCTAACGTTCGCATACAACGGGTGTAAGCCAGATTTACACATGCGAAACACTTAGGTTGACTTGACGAGCCTAGCATGTACAGACATGGCCTCGGAACACAAGAGACCGAAAGGTCGAACATGAGTCGTATAGTAGATACGATCAACATGGAGATGTTCACCGATGATGACTAGTCCGTATCACGTGATGATCGGACACGGCCTAGTTGACTTGGATCATGTATCACTTAGATGACTAGAGGGATGTCTATCTGAGTGGGAGTTCATTAAATAATTTGATTAGATGAACTTAATTATCATGAACATAGTCAAAAGGTCTTTGCAAATTATGTCGTAGCTTATGCTTTAGTTCTACTTAAGATATGTTCCTAGAGAAAATTTAGTTGAAAGTTGATAGTAGCAATTATGCGGACTGGGTCCATAAACTGAGGATTATCCTCATTGCTGCACAGAAGGCTTATGTCCTTAATGCACCGCTCGGTGTGCTGAACCTCGAGCGTCGTTTGTGGATGTTGCGAACATCTGACATACACGTTTTGATGACTACGTGATAGTTCAGTGCGTAATGTTGAACGGTTTAGAATTGAGGCACCGAAGACATTTTGAAACGTCGCGGAACATATGAGATGTTCCAAGAGCTGAAATTGGGATTTTAGGCTCGTGCCCACGTCAAGAGGTATGAGACCTCTGACAAGTTTCTTAAGCCTGCAAACTAAGGGAGAAAAGCTCAACCGTTGAGCATGTGCTCAGATTGTCTGAGTACTACAATCGCTTGAATTGAGTGGGAGTTAATCTTCCAGATGAGATAGTGATGGTTCTCCAAAGTCACTGCCACCAAGCTACTAGAGCTTCGTGATGAACTATAAAAAATCAGGGATAGATATGATGATCCTTGAGCTATTCGCAATGTTTGACACCACGAAAGTAGAAATCAAGAAGGAGCATCAATTGTTGATGGTTAGTAAAACCACTAGTTTCAAGAAGGGCAAGGGAAAGAAGGGATACGTCATGAAATGGCAAATCAGTTGCTGCTCTAGTGAAGAAACCCAAGGTTGAACCCAAACCCGAGACTAAGTGCTTCTGTAATGAGGGGAACAGTCACTGAAGCAGAACTACCCTAGATACTTGGTAGATGAGAAGGTAGGCAAGGTCGACAGAAGTATATTGGATATACATTATATTAATGTGTACTTTACTATTACTCCTAGTAGCACCAGGGTATTAGGTACCGGTTCGGTTGCTAAGTGTTGGTAACTCGAAATAAAAGGCTACGGAATAAACGGAGACTAGCTAAAGGTGAGATGACGATATGTGTTGGAAGTGTTTCCAAGGTTGATGTGATCAAGCATCGCATGCTCCCTCTACCATCGAGATTGGTGTTAAACCTAAATAATTGTTATTTGGTGTTTGCGTTGAGCATAGACATGATTGGATTATGTTTATCGCAATATGGTTATTCATTTAAGGAGAATAATGGTTACTCTGTCTATTTGAATAATACCTTCAATGGTCTTGCACCTAAAATGAATGGTTTATTGAATCTCGATCGTAGTGATACACATGTTCGTGCCAAAAGATATAAGATAGTAATGATAGTACCACATACTTGTGGCACTGCTATTTGAGTCATATTGGGATAAAACGCATGAAGAAGCTCCATGTTGATGGATCTTTGGACTCACTCGTTTTTGAAAAGATTGAGACATGCGAGCCATGTCTATTGGTATATATGAAGAAACTCCATACAGATGGATCATTTGGACTCACTTGATTTTGAATCACTTGAGACATGCAAATCATACCACATGGGCAAGATGGCTGAAAGGCCTCATTTTCAGTGAGATGGAACAAGAGAGCAACTTGTTGGGAGTAATACATTTGATGTGTGCAGTCCAATGAGTGTTGAGGCACGCAGTGGATATCGTTATGTTCTTACTTCACAGATGATTTGAGTAGATGCTGAGAATATTTACTTGATGATACACAAGTCTGAATTATTGAAAGGTTCAAGTAATTTCGGAGTGAAGTTGAAGATCGTCGTGACAAGAGGATAAAATGTCTATGATATGATCATAGAGATATCTGAGTTACGAGTTTGGCACAATTAAGACATTGTGGAAATTGTTTCACAACTAATACCGCCTGGAACACCATAGTGTGATGGTGTGTCCGAACATCATAACTGCACCCTATTGGATATGGTGCATACCATGATGTCTCTTATCGAATTATCGCTATAATTTATGGGCTAGGCATTAGAGACAACCGCATTCACTTTAAATAGGGCACCACGCAATTCCGTTGAGACGACACCGTATGAACTATGGTTTAGAGAAACCTAAGCTGTCGTTTCTTAAGAGTTTGGGGCTGTGATGCTTATGTGAAAAAGTTTCAGGCTGATAAGCTCGAACCCAAAGCGGATAAATGCATCTTCATAGGACACCCAAAAACAGTTGGGTATGCCTCCTGTCTCAGATCTGGAAGCAAAAGGGATTGTTTCTAGAATCGGGTCCTTTCTCGAGGAAAGGTTTCTCTTGAAAGAATTGAGTGGGAGGATGGTGGAGACTTGATGAGGTTATTGAACCGTCACTTCAACTAGTGTGCAGCAGGGCACAGGAAGTTGTTCCTGTGGCGCCTACACCAATTGAAGTGGAAGCTGATGATAGTGATCATGAAACTTCAGATCAAGTCACTACCAAACCTCGTAGGTCGACAAGGATGCATACTACTTCATAGTGGTACGGTAATCCTGTCTTGGAAGTCATGTTGTTGGACAACGATGAACCTATGAGCTATGCAGAAGCGATGGTGGGCCCGGATTCCGACGAATGGCTCGAGGCCATAAAATCCGAGAGAGGATCCATGTATAAAAACAAAGTATAGACTTTGGAAGAACTACTTGATGGTCGTAAGGCTGTTGGGTGCAGATGGATTTTAAAAGGAAGACGGACAATGATGGTAAGTGTCACCATTAAGAAAGCTCGACTTGTCGTTAAGATGTTTTCCGACAAGTTCAAGGAGTTGACTACGATGAGATTTTCTCACTCATAGGGATGCTAAGAGTCTGTTGGAATTATATTAGCAGTTACTGCATTATTTATGAAATCTTGCAGATAGGATGTCAAAAACATTGTTTCCGCGATGATTTTTTTGAGGAAAGGTTGTATGTGATACAACCAGAAGGTTTTGTCAATCCTGAAAGATGCTAACAAGTATGCAAAGCTCCAGCAATCCTTCTAAGGACTGGAGTAAGCATCTCGGAGTTGGAATGTACGCTTTGATGAGATGATCAAAGATTTTGGGTTTATACAAAGTTTATGAGAAACTTGTATTTCCAAAGAAGTGAGTGGGAGCACTATAGAATTTCTGATGAGTATATGTTGTTGACATATTGTTGATCAGAAATGATGTAGAATTTCTGGAAAACATACAGGGTTATTTGAAAAGTGTTTTTCAATGGAAAACCTGGATTAAGCTACTTGAACATTGAGCATCAAGATCTATAAGGATAGATCAAAAACGCTTAATAGTACTTTCAAATGGATACATACTGTGACAAGATTTTGAAGGAGTTCAAAATAGATCAGCAAAGAAGGAGTTCTTGGCTGTGTTACAAGGTGTGAGTATTGAGTAAGACTCAAGACCTGACCACGACAGAAGAGAGAAAGGACGAAGGTCGTCCCCTATGCTTTAGACGTAGGCTCTACAGTATGCTATGCTGTGTACTGCACCTAAAGTGTGCCTTGCCATGAGTCAGTCAAGGGGTACAAGAGTGATCCAGGAATGGATCATAGGACAGCGGTCAAGGTTATCCTTAGTAACTAGTGGACTAAGGAAATTTTCTTGATTATGGAGGTGGTAAAAGAGTTCGTCGTAAAGGGTTACGCCGATGCAAACTTTGACATTAATCCCGATGACCCTGGGTAGTAAACCGGATTCGTATAGTAGAGCAGTTATTTGGAATAGCTCCAAGTAGCGCGTGGTAGCTGCATCTACAAGATGACATAGAGATTTGTAAAGCACACACGGATCTAAAAGGTTCAGACCCGTTGACTAATAACCTCTCTCACAAGCGAGATATGAACAACCCCATGGGTGTTGGATTCATTACAATCACATAGTGATGTGAACTAGATTATTGACTCTAGTGCAAGTGGGAGACTATTGGAAATATGCCCTAGAGGCAATAATAAAATGGTTATTATTATATTTCCTTGTTCATGATAATTGTCTATTGTTCATGCTATAATTGTATTAACTGGAAACCGTAATACATGTGTGAATACATAGACCACAACATGTCCCTAGTAAGCCTCTAGTTGACTAGCTCGTTGATCAATAGATGGTTATGGTTTCCTGACCATGGACATTGGATGTCATTGATAACGAGATCACATCATTAGGAGAATGATGTGATGGACAAGACCCAATCCTAAGCATAGCACAAGATCGTGTAGTTCGTTTGCTAAGAGCTTTTCTAATGTCAAGTATCATTTCCTTAGACCATGAGATTGTGCAACTCCCGGATACCGTAGGAATGCTTTGGGTGTACCAAACGTCACAACGTAACTGGGTGGCTATAAAGGTGCACTACAGGTATCTTCGAAAGTGTCTGTTGGGTTGGCACGAATCGAGACTGGGATTTGTCACTCCGTATGACGGAGAGGTATCTCTGGGCCCACTCGGTAATGCATCATCATAATGAGCTCAATGTGACTAATGAGTTAGCCACGGGATCATGCGTTACAGAACGAGTAAAGTGACTTGCCGGTAACGAGATTGAACGAGGTATTTGGATACCGACGATCGAATCTCGGGCAAGTAACATACCGATAGACAAAGGGAATTGTATACGGGATTGATTGAATCCCCGACATCATGGTTCATCCGATGAGATCATCGTGGAACATGTGGGAGACAATATGGGTATCCAGATCCCGCTATTGGTTATTGGCCGGAGAGGTGTCACGGTCATGTCTGCATGGTTCCCGAACCCGTAGGGTCTACACACTTATGGTTCGGTGACGCTAGAGGTTTTATGGGAAATAGTATGTGGTTACCGAAGGTTGTTCGGGGTCCCGGATGAGATCCCGGACATCACGAGGAGTTCCGGAATGGTCCGGCGGTGAAGATCGATATATTGGACGAAGGGTATTGGAGTCCGGAAGTGTTCCGGGGGTACCAGGCTATGACCAGCATGACCGAAAGGTGTTTCTGGAGCCCCGGCAAGTGTTGGAGGGCCTCATGGGCCAAAGGGGAAGGGGCAAACCAGCCCACTAAGGGGTGGTGCGCCCCCCACACCCTTTCCCACGTTACTTGGGGAGGTGGGGAACCTCCACCTGGCTTGGGAGGCAAGCCTCCACCTTCTTGGCTTGGGGGGCAAGTCTCCCTAGGATTTTCCCTAGGGAGATCCAATCTGCTTGGCCGCCGCCCCCTAGGGGAAACCCTAGGGCGCCTCCCCCTCTCCCCTTGCCCCTATATATAGTGGAGGGGTGGGAGGGCAGCCGCACCTCTTCCCTGGCGCAGCCCTCCCTCCTCATACACCTCCTCCATCTCCTCCGTAGTGCTTAGCGAAGCTCTGCCGGAGAACCACGAGCTCCATTGCCACCATGCCGTCGTGCTGCTGGAGTTCTCCCTCAACTTCTCCTCTCCCCTTGCTGGATCAAGAAGGAGGAGACGTCCCCGGGCTGTACGTGTGTTGAACGCGGAGGCGCCGTCCGTTCGGCGCTAGATCGGATCTTCCGCGATTTGAATCGCTGCGAGTACGACTCCATCAACCGCGTTCTTGTAACGCTTCCGCTTAGCGATCTTCAAGGGTATGAAGATGCACTCCCTCTCTCTCGTTGCTAGCATCTCCTAGATTGATCTTGATGACACGTAGGAAAATTTTGAATTATTGCTACGTTCCCCAACAGGAGGGCTTCTACATCAACACCATAGCCTCTCCGATGAAGTGTGAGTAGTTTGCCTCAGACCTTCGGGTCCATAGTTAGTAGCTAGATGGCTTCTTCTCTATTTTTGGATCTCAATACAATGTTCTCCCCCTCTCTTATGGAGATCTATTCGATGTAATCTTCTTTTGCGGTGTGTTTGTTGAGACCAATGAATTGTGGGTTTATGATCAAGTTTATCTATGAACAATATTTGAATCTTCTGAATTCCTTTATGTATGATTGGTTATCTTTGCAAGTCTCTTCGAATTATCAGTTTGATTTGGCCTACTAGATTGATCTTTCTTGCAATGGGAGAAGTGCTTAGCTTTGGGTTCAATCTTGCGGTGTCCTTTCCCAGTGACAGTAGGGGCAGCAAGGCACGTATTGTATTGTTGCCATCGAGGATAACAAGATGTTTTTTTTATCATATTGCATGAATTTATCCCCTACATCATGTCATCTTGCTTAAGGCGTTACTCTTTTTTCATGAACTCAATACTCTAGATGCATGCTGGATAGCGGTCGATGAGTGGAGTAATAGTAGTAGATGCAGGCAGGAGTCGGTCTACTTGTCTCGGACGTGATGCCTATATACATGATCATACCTAGATATTCTCATAACTATGCTCAATTCTGTCAATTGCTCAACAGTAATTCATTCACCCACCGTAAAATACTTATGCTCTTGAGAGAAGCCACTAGTGAAACCTATGGCCCCCGGGTCTATCTTCATCATATTAATCTTCCAACACTTAGTTATTTCCTTTGTTTTTATTTTACTTTGCATCTTTATCATAAAAATACAAGAAATATTATCCTATCATATCTATCAGATCTCACTCTCGTAAGTGACCGTGAAGGGATTGACAACCCCTTATCGCATTGGTTGTGAGGATTTATTTGTTTTGTGTAGGTGCGAGGGACTCGCGCGTAGCCTCCTACTGGATTGATACCTTGGTTCTCAAAAACTGAGGGAAATACTTACGCTACTTTGCTGCATCACCCTTTCCTCTTCAAGGGAAAACCAACGCAGTGCTCAAGAGGTAGCAAGAAGGATTTCTGGCGCCGTTGCCGGGGAGGTCTACGCAAAAGTCAACATACCAAGTACCCATCACAATCCCTTATCTCCCGCATTACATTATTTGCCATTTGCCTCTCGTTTTCCTCTCCCCCACTTCACCCTTGCCGTTTTATTCGCCTTCTCTTTTCTGTTCGCCTTCTTCTTTTTGCCCATCGCTCTCTCTGTCGTTATGTTTGAAATTGGGGAAATTATTGCCGATATGGACAATAATAATATCATAGAAAATTCTGATGCTCCTGCTGAAGAACCCCCTACCTTGCATACAAAAATATTTTGAATTGGTAGTGGTAATATTATTGGAAAAGGAGTTATTCAAGATTTCTTTACTTGTGTCGGTGCTTTGCCTTCTATGGGCGGTTCTATTCTTCATAGAACTAGTAGTCTTGCGGACGCTATTGCCATGCTTATAGTTGAACTTGAAAGGCAATTTATGCACATGCATCCTTGCATACAAAGAATTTTCCTAGAATTCTCTAATATTGAGCATTCTTCTGTTAAGCGTGCCGCCACTATCTTTTTGGCTCATGAGTTTAGATTCATAATAAAAGAGGCCAAAGAAATCTTTGCGCATTATAGGGTAGATGCTAGTCATCCTCCCATTGAAGCTATCCTTTTTAATCAAGAAGACATGATGCGTTTACAATCTTTGGATCATATTGCTTATAATGAAAATCTTAGGAAAAAGGTTCCAGCTGATATTCTAGTTGATAGAATTTCTGAGCTTAATGATGATTTTGCTATTCAAAATAATGGATTAGGTTTTCCTCTTAAACAAAGGCTTGTGAATTTTTTCCAAAAGAATGCTTGTAATGATGAATTGGTTGTGCAATACAAAGGGCCTAGGGAGGAACCCATACCTCCCGAGATTGATCTTGGGGACTTTTGTCCCTTTAAATTTAGCCCTTTTGATTATTTTTGCTTGCCTCAAAGAAAACTTGCTGCTGAACGTAGAGAATATGAGAAAAGTTTTCATGACTTGCCATACCACTATTATGGCAATACCTAGATCTATCCTTGCTTTTATGCCTAGCTAGGGGCGTTAAACGATAGCGCTTGTTGGGAGGCAACCCAATTTTATTTTTAGTTTTTTGATTTTTTTTTCTTCTGTTTAGGAATAAATATTTGTTCTAATCTCTGGTTAGATGTGTTTTTATGTTTTAATTAGTGTTTGTGCCAAGTTAAACCTATAGGATCTTCTTGGATGATAGTTATTTGATCTTGCTGTAATTTCCAGAAACTTTCTGTTCACAAAAATAATTGTTAAAAATCACCAGAACGTGATAAAATAGTGATTCCAATTGCTGCTGATCAATAAACAAATTGTCTAGGTCCTCCTATTTTGGATGATTTTTTGGAGTTCCGGAAGTTTGCGTTAGTTACAGATTACTACAGACTGCTCTGTTTTTGACAGATTCTGTTTTTCGTGTGTTGTTTGCTTATTTTGATGAATCTATGGCTAGTAAAATAGTTTATAAACCATAGAGAAGTTGGAATACAGTAGGTTTAACACCAATATAAGTAAATAATGAGTTCATTACAGTACCTTGAAGTGGTCTTTTGTTTTCTTTCGCTAACGGAGCTCACGAGATTTTCTGTTGAGTTTTGTGTTGTGAAGTTTTCAAGTTTTGGGTGAAAGATTTTGATGGATTATGGAACAAGAGTGGAAAGAGCCTAAGCTTGGGGATGCCCATGGAACCCCCAAGATAATATAAGGACACCATAAAGCAAAAGCTTGGGGATGCCCCGGAAGGCATCCCCTCTTTCGTCTACTTCCATCGGTAACTTTATTTGGAGCTATATTTTTATTCACCACATGATATGTGTTTTGCTTGGAGCGTCTTGTATGATTTGAGTCTTTGGTTTTTAGTTTACTACAATCATCCTTGCTGTACACACCTTTTGAGAGAGCCATACATGATTTGGAATTTGTTAGAATACTCTATGTGCTTCGCTTATATCTTTTGAGTTATATAGTTTTGCTCTAGTACTTCACTTATATCTTTTAGAGCACGGTGGTGGATTTGTTTTATAGAAACTGTTGATCTCTCATACTTCACTTAGATTATTTTTAGAGTCTTAAATAGCATGGTAAATTTCTTAAATAATTCTAATATGCTTGGTATTCAAGATTAGTAAAAACTTTCTTATGAGTGTGTTGAATACTAATAAAAGTTTGATGCTTGATAATTGTTTTGAGATATAAAGATGGTGATATTAGAGTCATGCTAGTTGAGTAGTTGTGAATTTGAGAAATACTTGTGTTAAAGTTTGTGATTCCCGTAGCATGCACGTATGGTGAACCGTTATGTGATGAAGTCGGAGCATGATTTATTTATTGATTGTCTTCCTTATGAGTGGCGGTCGGGGACGAGCGATGGTCTTTTCCTACCAATCTATCCCCCTAGGAGCATGCGTGTAATACTTTGCTTTGATAACTTGTAGATTTTTGCAATAAGTATATGAGTTCTTTATGACTAATGTTGAGTCCATGGATTATACGCACCCTTCTTCCTTCCACCATTGCTAGCCTCTCTAATACCGCGCACTTTTCGCCGGTATCATACACCCACCATAAACCTTCCTCAAAACAGCCACCATACCTACCTATCTTGTCATTTCCATAGCCATTTCGAGATATATTGCCATGCAACTTTCCACCGTTCCATTTATTATGACACGCTCCATCATTGTCATATTGCTTTGCATGATCATGTAGTTGACATCGTATTTGTGGCAAAGCCACCGTCCATAATTCTTTCATACATGTCACTCTTGATTCATTGCATATCCTGGTACACCGCCGGAGGCATTCACATAGAGTCATATTTTGTTCTAAGTATCGAGTTGTAATTGTTGAGTTGTAAGAAAATAAAAGTGTGATGATCTTAATTTTTAGAGCATTGTCCCAAGTGAGGAAACGATGATGGAGACTATGATTCCCCACAAGCCAGGATGAGACTCCGGACAAAAATAAAAAAACAGAGGCCATAAAAAAAGGCCCAAATAAAAAAAATGAGAGAAAAAGAGAGAAGGGACAATGTTACTATCCTTTTACCACACTTGTGCTTCAAAGTAGCACCATGATCTTCATGATAGAGAGTCTCTCATTTTGTCACTTTCATATATTAGTGGGAATTTTTCATTATAGAACTTGGCTTGTATATTCCAATGATGGGCTTCCTCAAAATGCCCTAGGTCTTCGTGAGCAAGCGAGTTGGATGCACACCCACTTAGTTTCTTTTGTTGAGCTTTCATATACTTATAGCTCTAGTGCATCTGTTGCATGGGAATCCCTACTCACTCACATTAATATCTATTGATGGGCATCTCTATAGCCCGTTGATACGCCTAGTTGATGTGAGACTATCTTCTCCCTTTTTCTCTTCTCCACAACCACCATTCTATTCCACATATAGTTTGAGATTGTGCATGATTTAAATACTTTGTGTGGTGAAGATAGAGCATAGCCAGACTATATGATTTTGTAGGGATAACTTTCTTTGGCCATGTTATTTTGAGAAGACATGATTGCTTTGTTAGTATGCTTGAAGTATTATTATTTTTATGTCAATATTAAACTTTTGTCTTGAATCTTTCGGATCTGAATATCCATACCACAATTAAGAAGAATTACATTGAAATTATGCCAAGTAGCATTCCGCATTAAAAATTCTATTTTTATCATTTACCTACTCGAGGACGAGCAGGAATTAAGCTTGGGGATGCTTGATACGTCTCCAACGTATCTGTAATTTTTGATTGCTCCATGCTATATTATCTACTGTTTTGGACACTATTGGGCTTTATTATTCACTTTTATATTATTTTTGGGACTAACCTATTAACCGGAGGCCCAGCCCAGAATTGCTGTTTTTTTTTCCTATTTCAGAGTTTCGCAGAAAAGGAATATCAAACGGAGTCCAAACGGAATGAAACCTTCGGGAACGTGATTTTTAGGAAGAATATGATCCAGGAGACTTAGACCCTACGTCAAGAAACAAAGGAGGAGGCCACGAGGTATGGGGCGCGCCTACCCCCCCAGGACGCGCCCTCCACCCTCGTGGGCCCCCTGTTGCTCCACCGACGTACTCCTTCCTCCTATATATACCTACGTACCCCCCAAATGATCAGATACGGAGCCAAAAACCTAATTCCACCGCTGCAACCTTCTGTACCCACGAGATCCCATCTTGGGGCCTGTTCCGGAGCTCCACCGGAGGGGGCATCGATCACGGAGGGCTTCTACATCAACACCATAGCCTCTCCAATGAAGTGTGAGTAGTTTACCTCAGACCTTTGGGTCCATAGTTAGTAGCTAGATGGCTTCTTCTCTCTTTTTGGATCTCAATACAATGTTCTCCCCCACTCTCGTGGAGATCTATTTGATGTAATCTTCTTTTGCGGTGTGTTTGTTGAGATCGATGAATTGTTGGTTTATGATCAAGTTTATCTATGAACAATATTTGAATCTTTTGAATTCTTTTATGTATGATTGGTTATCTTTGCAAGTCTCTTCGAATTATCAGTTTGGTTTGGCCTACTAGATTGATCTTTCTTGCAATGGGAGAAGTGCTTAGCTTTGGGTTCAATCTTGCGGTGTCCTTTCCCAGTGACAGTAGGGGCAGCAAGGCACGTATTTTATTGTTGCCATCGAGGATAACAAGATGGGTTTTTTATCATATTGCATGAATTTATCCCTCTACATCATGTCATCTTGCTTAAGGCGTTACTCTGTTTTCATGAACTTAATACTCTAGATGCATGCTGGATAGCGGTTGATGAGTGGAGTAATAATAGTAGATGCAGGCAGGAGTCGGTCGACATGTCTCGGACGTGATGCCTATATACATGATCATACCTAGATATTCTCATAACTATGCTCAATTCTGTCAATTGCTCAACAGTAATTCGTTCACCCACCGTAAAATACTTATGCTCTTGAGAGAAGCCACTAGTGAAACCTATGGCCCCCGGGTCTATCTTCATCATATTAATCTTCCAACACTTAGTTATTTCCTTTGCTTTTATTTTACTTTGCATCTTTATCACAAAAATACCAAAAATATTATCCTATCACATCTATCAGATCTCACTCTCGTAAGTGACTGTGAAGGGATTGACAACCCCTTATCGCGTTGGTTGCGAGGATTTATTTGTTTTGTGTAGGTGCGAGGGACTCGCGCGTAGCCTCCTACTGGATTGATACCTTGGTTCTCAAAAACTGAGGGAAATACTTACGCTACTTTGCTGCATCACCCTTTCCTCTTCAAGGGAAAACCAACGCAGTGCTCAAGAGGTAGCACTAGCATATTAGGATTATTTAAGCAAATTACCATGCTATTTAAGACTCTCAAAATAATCTAAGTGAAGCATGAGAGATCAATAGTTTCTATAAAACAAATCCACCACCGTGCTCTAAAAGATATAAGTGAAGTACTAGAGCAAAACTATATAACTCAAAAGATATAAGTGAAGCACATAGAGTATTCTAATAATTTCCAAATCATGTGTGTCTCTCTCAAAAGGTGTGTACAGCAAGGATGATTGTGGTAAACTAAAAATCAAAGACTCAAATCATACAAGACGCTCCAAGCAAAACACATATCATGTGGTGAATAAAAATATAGCTCCAAGTAAAGTTACCGATGGAAGTAGACGAAAGAGGGGATGCCTTCCGGGGCATCCCCAAGCTTTGGCTTTTTGGTGTCCATAGATTATCTTGGGGGTGCCATGGTAATCCACAAGCTTAGGCTCTTGCCACTCCTTGTTCCATAATCCATCAAATATTTCACCCAAAACTTGAAAACTTCACAACACAAAACTCAACAGAAAATCTCGTGAGCTCCGTTAGCGAAAGAAAACAAAAGACCACTTCAAGGTACTGTAATGAACTCATTATTTATTTATATTGGTGTTAAACCTACTGTATTCCAACTTCTCTATGGTTTATAAACTATTTTACTAGCCATAGATTCATCAAAATAAGCAAACAACACACGAAAAACAGAATCTGTCAAAAACAGAACAGTCTGTAGTAATCTGTAACTAACGCAAACTTCTGGAACTCCAAAAATTCAGCCAAAATAGGAAGACGCAGACAATTTGTTTATTGATCAGCGGCAATTGGAATCACTATTTTATCACGTTATGGTGATTTTTAACAATTATTTTCGTGAGCAGAATGTTTCTGGAAATTACAGCAAGATCAAATAACTATCATCCAAGAAGATCCTATAGGTTTAACTTGGCACAAACACTAATTAAAACATAAAAACACATCCAACTAGAGGATAGAACAAATATTTATTCCTAAACAGAAGAAAAAAGCAAAAAACTAAAAAATAAAATTGGGTTGCCTCCCAACAAGCGCTATCGTTTAACGCCCCTAGCTAGGCATAAAAGCAAGGATAGATCTAGGTATTGCCATCTTTGGTAGGCAATCCATAAGTGGCTCTCATGATAGATTCATATGGTTGTTTTATTTTCTTCCTAGGGAAGTGTTCCATGCCTTTCTTTAATGGAAATTGGAATCTAATATTCCCTTCCTTCATATCAATAATTGCACCAATCGTTCTAAGGAAAGGTCTACCAAGAATAATAGGACATGAAGGATTGCAATCTATATCAAGAACGATAAAATCTACGGGCACATAGTTCCTATTTGCAACAATAAGAACATCATTAATTCTTCCCATAGGTTTCTTAATAGTGGAATCCACAAGGTGCAAGTTTAGAGAGCAATCATCAAAATCACGGAAATCTAGCAAATCGCACAAAGTTTTGGGAATATTGGAAACACTAGCACACAAATCACATAAAGCATAGAACTCATGATCTTTAATCTTAATTTTAATAGTAGGTTCCCACTCAACATAAAGTTTTCTAGGGATAGAAACTTCCAACTCAAGTTTTTCTTCATAAGATTGCATCAAGGCATCAAGGATATGTTTGGTAAAAGCTTTATTTTGACTATAAGCATGAGGAGAATTTAGCACGGATTGCAACAAGGAAATACAATCTATGAAAGAACAATTTTCATAATTAAATTCGTTTAAATCCAAAATAGTGGGTTTATTAACATCTAGGGTTTTGATTTCTTCAATCCCACTTTTATCAATTTTAGCATCAAGATCTAAAAACTCCGAATTTTTGGAACGCCTTCTAGGTAAAGGTGGATCATATTCAGTCCCATCATTATCAAGATTCATATTGCAAAACAAATATTTAATAGGGGACACATCAATAACTTTTAGATCTTCATCTTTATTCTCATAGAAATCCAGTTTAGCGGCCATCTTATTAACTAATGTAGCCTGCTTATCCGATATTTCAGCTATCAACTTTTCAAGACGAGCAATTTGGGATCTCAAACCATCAAATTCTTTAGACATATCATCGAGCTCTTTATTCATATAACTCATAAAGCTTTTTTGTTCCTTAAGCTCATTTCTGAAGAAATTATTATGCTCATATTGCAAAACCATAAAACTCCTAACATTGCTTTCGATCTCTTCTAATCTTTTAAGGTGAAGATCACCAAATCTAGGTAGAGCCATCGTGTCAAGCAATCCAACACATGAGCAAACAAAAAGCAAGCGAAAAAGAGGCGAAGGAAAAAGAGAGGGCGAATAAAACGGTAAGGGTGAAGTGGGGGAGAGGAAAACGAGAGGCAAATGGCAAATAATGTAATGCGGGAGATAAGGGTTTGTGATGGGTACTTGGTATGTTGACTTTTGCGTAGACCTCACCGGCAACGGCGCCAGAAATCCTTCTTGCTACCTCTTGAGCACTGCGTTTGTTTTCCCTTGAAGAGGAAAGGGTGATGCAGCAAAGTAGCGTAAGTATTTCCCTCAGTTTTTGAGAACCAAGGTATCAATCCAGTAGGAGGCTACGCGCGAGTCCCTCGCACCTACACAAAACAAATAAATCCTCTCAACCAACGCGATAAGGGGTTGTCAATCCCTTCACGGTCACTTACGAGAGTGAGATCTGATAGATATGATAGGATAATATTTTTGGTATTTTTGTGATAAAGATGCAAAGTAAAATAAAAGCAAAGTAAAAAGCAAAGGAAATAACTAAGTGTTAGAAGATTAATATGATGAAGATAGACCCGGGGGCCATAGGTTTCACTAGTGGCTTCTCTCAAGAGCATAAGTATTTTACGGTGGGTGAACGAATTACTGTTGAGCAATTGACAGAATTAAGCATAGTTATGAGAATATCTAGGTATGATCATCTATATAGGCATCACGTCCGAGACAAGTAGACCGACTCCTGCCTGCATCTACTACTATTACTCCACTCATCGACCGCTATCCAACATGCATCTAGAGTATTAAGTTCATGAAAACAGAGTAACGCCTTAAGCAAGATGACATGATGTAGAGGGATAAATTCATGCAATATGATAAAAAAAACATCTTGTTATCCTCGATGGCAACAATACAATACGTGCCTTGCTGCCCCTACTATCACTGGGAAAGGACACCGCAAGATTGAACCCAAAGCTAAGCACTTCTCCCATTGCAAGAAAGATCAATCTAGTACGCCAAACCAGACTGATAATTCGAAGAGACTTGCAAAGATAACCAATCATACATAAAAGAATACAGAAGATTCAAATATTGTTCATAGATAAACTTGATCGTAAACCCACAATTCATCGGTCTCAACAAACACACCGCAAAAAGAAGATTACATCGAATAGATCTCCACGAGAGAGGGGGAGAACATTGTATTGAGATCCAAAAAGAGAGAGGAAGCCATCTAGCTAATAACTATGGACCCGAAGGTCTGAGGTAAACTACTCACACTTCATCGGAGAGGCTATGGTGTTGATGTAGAAGCCCTCCGTGATGGATGCCCCCTCCGGCGGAGCTCCGGAATAGGCCCCAAGATGGGATCTCATGGGTACAGAAGGTTGCGGTGGTGGAATTAGGTTTTTGGTTCCGAATCTGATCGTTTGGGGGTACGTAGGTATATATAGGAGGAAGAAGTACGTCGGTGGAGCAACAGGGGGCCCACGAGGGTGGAGGGCGCGCCCTAGGGGGTAGGCGCGCCCCCCTACCTCGTGGCTTCCCTGTTGATTGCTTGACGTAGGGTCCAAGTCTCCTGGATCTTGTTCGTTCCGAAAATCACGCTCCCGAAGGTTTCATTCCGTTTGAACTCCGTTTGATATTATTTTTCTGCGAAACTCTGAAATAGGCAAAAAACAGCAATTCTGGCCTGGGCCTCCGGTTAATAGGTTAGTCCCAAAAATAATATAAAAGTGAATAATAAAGCCCAATAATGTCCAAAACAGAAGATAATATAGCATGGAGCAATCAAAAATTATAGATACGTTGGAGACGTATCAAGCATCCCCAAGCTTAATTCCTGCTCGTCCTCGAGTAGGTAAATGATAAAAACAGAATTTTTTATGCGGAGTGCTACTAGGCATAATTTCAATGTAATTCTTCTTAATTGTGGTATGAATATTCAGATCCGAAAGATTCAAGATAAAAGTTCATATTGACATAAAAATAATAATACTTCAAGCATACTAACTAAGCAATTATGTCCTCTCAAAATAACATGGCCAAAGAAAGTTCATCCCTACAAAATCGTATAGTTTAGTCATGCTCCATTTTCGTCACACAAGAATGCTCTCATCATGCACAACCCCGATGACAAGCCAAGCAATTGTTTCATACTTTTGACGTTCTCAAACTTTTTCAATCAATCAACAGGGAAGCCACGAGGTAGGGGGGCGCGCCTACCCCCCAGGGCGCGCCCTCCACCCTCGTGGGCCCCCTGTTGCTCCACCGACGTACTCCTTCCTCCTATATATACCTACGTACCCCCAAACGATCAGATGCGGAGCCAAAAACCTAATTCCACCGCCGCAACCTTCTGTACCCACGAGATCCCATCTTGGGGCCTGTTCCGGAGCTCCGCCGGAGGGGGCATCGATCACGGAGGTGTTGGAAATATGCCCTAGAGGCAATAATAAAATGGTTATTATTATATTTCCTTGTTCATGATAATTGTCTATTGTTCATGCTATAATTGTATTAACTGGAAACCGTAATACATGTGTGAATACATAGACCACAACATGTCCCTAGTAAGCCGGTGGTATATATACGAGGAAGAAGTACGTCGGTGGAGCAACAGGGGGCCCACGAGTATGGAGGGCGTGCCCTGGGGGGGAGGCGCGCCCCCCTACCTCGTGGCTTCTTTGTTGATTGCTTGACGTAGGGTCCAAGTCTCCTGGATCTTGTTCGTTCCGAAAATCACGCTCCCGAAGGTTTCATTCCGTTTGGACTCCGTTTGATATTCTTTTTCTGCGAAACTCTGAAATAGGCAAAAAAACATCAATTCTGGGCTGGGCCTCCGGTTAATAGGTTAGTCCCAAAAATGATATAAAAGTGAATAATAAAGCCCAATAATGTCCAAAACAGAAGATAATATAGCATGGAGCAATCAAAAATTATAGATACGTTGGAGACGTATCACACGGGTACACAGAGTTGCGGCGGTGGAAATAGGGTTTCAGCTCCTCTTCTGATGTTTCCAGGGTATATGAGTATATATAGGCGAAAGAGGTCGCTCAGGAGAGCTACGAGGGGTGCACGAGGGTGGGGCGCGCCCAGGGGGCAGGCGCACCTCCCTGCCTCGTGGCCTCCTCGTTGATTGCTTGACGTCCACTCCAAGTCCTCTGGATCACGTTTGTTCTGAAAATCACGTTCCTGAAGGTTTCATTCCGTTTGGACTCCGTTTGATATTCCTTTCCTTCGAAACACTGAAATAGGCAAAAAACAGCAATTTGGGCTGGGCCTCCGGTTAATAGGTTAGTCCCAAAAATAATATAGAAGTGTATAATAAAGCCCATTGAACATCCAAAACAGATAATATAATAGCATGGAACAATCAAAAATTATAGATACGTTGGAGACGTATCACACATCAATATAAGCCTTGCAAGCAATGTGACTAATGAGTTAGTTGCGGGATGATGCATTACGGAATGAGTAAAGAGACTTGTCGGTAATGAGATTGAACTAGGTATTGAGATACCGACGATCGAATCTCGGGCAAGTAACATACCGATGACAAAGGGAACAACGTATGTTGTTATGCGATTTGACCGATAAAGATCTTCGTAGAATATGTAGGAACGAATATGAGCATCCAGGTTCCGCTATTGGTTATTGACCAGAGACGTGTCTCGGTCATGTCCACATAGTTCTCGAACCCGTAGGGTCCGCACGCTTAACGTTCGGTGATGATCGGTATTATGAGTTTATGTGTTTTGATGTACCGAAGATAGTTCGGAGTCCCGGATATGATCACGGACATGACGAGGAGTCTCGAAATGGTCGAGACATAAAGATCGATATATTGGACGACTATGTTTGGACATCGGAAGGGTTACGAGTGAGTTCGGGCATATACCGGAGTCCGGAACCCCCCCGGGGAGTGTAATGGGCCTTATGGGCCTTAGTGGAGAGAGAGAGGGGCGTCCAGGGTAGGCCGCGCGCCCCCTCCTCCTCTAGTCCGAATTGGACTAGGTAAGGGGGTGGCGCCCCCCTTTCCTTCTCCCTCTCTCCTCCTTCCTTCTCTCCTACTCCTACTACATGGAAGGGAGGGAATCCTACTCCCGGTGGGAGTAGGACTCCCCATGGGCCGCGCCATAGGAGGGCCGGCCCTCCCCCTCCTCCACTCCTTTATATACGGGGGAGGGGGGCACCCCATAGACACACAAGTTGATCATTGATCTTTTAGCCGTGTGCGGTGCCCCCCTCCACCATAATCCACCTCGGTCATATCATCGTAGTGCTTAGGCGAAGCCCTGCGCCGGTAACTTCATCATCACCTTCATCACGTCGTCGTGCTGATGAAGGTCTCCCTCGAAGCTCTACTGGATCGTGAGTTCGTGGGACGTCACCGAGCTGAACGTGTGCAGATCGCGGAGCTGCCGTACGTTCGGTACTAGGATCGGTCGATCGTGAAGACGTACGACTACATCAACCGCGTTGTCATAACGCTTCCGCTTTCGGTCTACGAGGGTACATGGACAACACTCTCCCCTCTCGTTGCTATGCATCACCATGATCTTGGGTGTGCGTAGGAAAATTTTGAAATTACTACGTTCCCCAACAGTGGCATCCGAGCCAGGTTTATGCGTAGATGTTATATGCACGAGTAGAACACAAGTGAGTTGTGGGTGATACTAGTCATACTGCTTACGAGCATGTCATACTTTGATTCGGCGGTATTGTTGGATGAAGCGGCCCGGACCGACATTACGCGTACGCTTACGCGAGACTGGTTCTACCGACGTGCTTCACACACAGGTGGCTGGCGGGTGTCAGTTTCTCCAACTTTAGTTGAATCAAGTGTGGCTACGCCCGGTCCTTGTTGAAGGTTAAAATAGCACATACTTGACGAAATATCATTGTGGTTTTGATGCGGAGGTAAGAACGGTTCTTGCTCAGCCCGTAGCAGCCACGTAAAACTTGCAACAACAAAGTAGAGGATGTCTAACTTGTTTTTGCAGGGCATGTTGTGATGTGATATGGTCAAGACATGATGCCAAATTTTATTGTATGAGATGATCATGTTTTGTAACAAAGTTATCGGCAACTGGCAGGAGCCATATGGTTGTCGCTTTATTGTATGAAATGCAATCGCCATGTAATTGTTTTACTTTAACACTAAGTGGTAGCGATAGTCGTAGAAACAATAGTTGGCGAGACGACAACGATGCTACGATCGAGATCAAGGTGTCGCGCCGGTGACGATGGTGATCATGATGGTGCTTTGGAGATGGAGATCAAAGGCACAAGATGATGATGGCCATATCATATCACTTATATTGATTGCATGTGATGTTTATCCTTTATGCATCTTATTTTGCTTAGATCGACGGTAGCACTATAAGATGAGCTCTCACTAAATTTCAAGGTATACGTGTTCTCCCTGAGTATGCACCGTTGCGAAAGTTCGTCGTGCCGAGACACCACGTGTTGATCGGGTGTGATAAGCTCTACGTTCACATACAACGGGTGCAAGCCAGTTTTGCACACGCAGAATACTCGGGTTAAACATGACGAGCCTAGCATATGCAGATATGGCCTCGGAACACTGGAGACCGAAAGGTCGAGCGTGAATCATATAGTAGATATGATCAACATAGTGATGTTCACCATTGAAAACTACTCCATCTCACGTGATGATCGGACATGGTTTAGTTGGTTTGGATCACGTGATCATTTAGATGACTAGAGGGATGTCTATCTAAGTGGGAGTTCTTAACTATTTGATTAATTGAACTTTAATTTATCATGAACTTAGTACCTGGTAGTATTTTGCAGGTCTATGTTTTTGTAGATAGATGGCCCGTGCTGTTGTTCCGTTGAATTTTAATGCGTTCCTAGAGAAAGCTAAGTTGAAAGATGATGGTAGCAACTACACAGACTGAGTCCGTAACTTGAGGATTATCCTCATTGTTGCACAGAAGAATTACATCCTGGAAGCACCGCCAGGTGCCAAACCCGCTGCAGGAGCAACACTAGATGTTATGAACGTCTGGCAGAGCAAAGCTGATGACTACTCGATAGTTCAGTGTGCCATGCTTTACAGCTTAGAACCGGGACTTCAACGACGTTTTGAACGTCATGGAGCATATGAGATGTTCCAGGAGTTGAGGTTAATATTTCAAGCAAAAGCCCGGATTGAGAGATATGAAGTCTCCAATAAGTTCTACAGCTGCAAGATGGAGGAGAATAGTTCTGTCAGTGAGCATATACTCAAAATGTCTGGGTATAAGAATCACTTGATTCAACTGAGAGTTAATCTTCCTGATGATAGTGTCATTGACAGAATTCTTCAATCACTGCCACCAAGCTACAAGAGCTTCGTGATGAACTATAACATGCAAGGGATGGATAAGACAATTCCCGAGCTCTTCACAATGCTAAAGGCTGCGGAGGTAGAAACCAAGAAGGAGCATCAAGTGTTGATGGTCAACAAGACCACCAATTTCAAGAAAAAGGGTAAAGGGAAGAAGGGGAACTTCAAGAAGAACGGCAAGCAAGTTGCTGCTCAAGTGAAGAAGCCTAAGTCTGGACCTAAGCCTGAGACTGAGTGCTTCTACTACAAAGGGACTGGTCACTGGAAGCGGAACTGCCCCAAGTATTTGGCGGATAAGAAGGATGGCAAGGTGAACAAAGGTATATGTGATATACATGTTATTGATGTGTACCTTACTAATGCTCCCAGTAGCACCTAGGTATTTGATACTGGTTTTGTTGCTAATATTTGCAACTCGAAACAGGGACTACGGATTAAGCGAAGATTGGCTAAGGATGAGGTGACGATGCGCATGGGAAATGGTTCCAAAGTCGATGTGATCGCAGTCGGCACGCAACCTCTACATCTACCTTTGGATTAGTTTTAGACCTGAATAATTGTTATTTGGTGCCAGCGTTAAGCATGAACATTATATCTGGATCTTGTTTGATGCGAGACGGTTATTCATTTAAATCAGAGAATAATGGTTGTTCTATTTATATGAGTAATATATTTTATGGACATGCACCCTTAAAGAGTGGTCTATTTATATTGAATCTCGATAGTAGTGATACACATATTCATAATATTGAAGCCAAAAGATGCAGAGTTGATAATGATACTGCAACTTATTTGTGGCACTGCCGTTTAGGTCATATTGGTGTAAAGCGCATGAAGAAACTCCATTCTGATGGACTTTTGGAATCACTTGATTATGAATCACTTGGTACTTGCGAACCATGCCTCATGGGCAAGATGACTAAAACTCCATTCTCCGGAACAATGAAGCGAGCAACAGATTTGTTGGAAATCATACATACTGATGTATGTGGTCCGATGAATGTTGAGGCTCGCGGCGGGTATCGTTATTTTCTCACCTTCGCAGATGATTTGAGAAGATATGGGTATATCTACTTAATGAAACATAAGTCTGAAACATTTGAAAAGTTCAAAGAATTTCAGAGTGAAGTAGAAAATCATCGTAACAAGAAAATAAAGTTTCTACGATCTGATCGTGGAGGAGAATATTTGAGTTACGAGTTTGGTCTTCATTTGAAACAATGCGGAATACTTTCGCAACTCACGCCACCCGGAACACAACAGCGTAATGGTGTGTCCGAACGTCGTAATCGTACTTTACTAGATATGGTGCGATCAATGATGTCTCTTACTGATTTACCGCTATCATTTTGGGGTTATGCTTTAGAGACGGCTACATTCACGTTAAATAGGGCACCATATAAATCCGTTGAGACAACACCTTATGAACTATGGTTTGGCAAGAAACCAAAGTTGTCGTTTCTTAAAGTTTGGGGTTGCGATGCTTATGTGAAAAAGCTTCAACCTGATAAGCTCGAACCCAAATCGGAGAAATGTGTCTTCATAGGATACCCAAAGGAGACTGTTGGGTACATCTTCTATCACATATCTGAAGGCAAGACATTCGTTGCTAAGAATGGATTTGTCACGACCGGTTTTTTAATAAAATAATTATTGAGAGACCAATCCCTTTTACGGACCAGTAAGGAAGAATTCCTTCTCACTGGTAGACAATATCTTGGTCATAGAAAAAAAATACCAGGAGTACTAAATATAATACAAGGTTGAGCGGAGACTGCCCAACAATTTATTACATGCACGCCGATAAACAAGACGGCGGATAGGGTGGCATAACTACTAACTCACGATAATAACGGTGGTGGAAATATCACCGCGAAGCGAGTGATATGACTCCTGAAGACTACAGCTCTTCGAGCGTCGGAGTGAGGCTCGAGCAGACTTATTGCGGGTGGCGGAAGCATATATAATACAAGTGACCAATATCCGGGATCGCGCAGGACTGACTGGGACTCCTCTAGGCGTCGGACGCGCTATCAAACTCTTCATCCAAGAGATCGCCTTCGTCAACATCTGGCCAAATCAACAAGCCAGGTGAGTACTATGAAAGTACTCGCAAGACAGTTCGGACATAAGATATAACAAATGTAAACATGAAGCATAAGGACAAGTTAACCAGTGCGTTCAGACATAGAGATAATAAATACAGGGTGCCAAACGAGGGTCTGAATGACTCCTCGAGAGGAAACTGCAGAATAGTAATACTGGTGCCAAACGAGGGTCTGAATGACTCCTCGAGAGGAAACTGCAGAATAGTAATACTGGTGCCAAACGAGGGTCTGAATGACTCCTCGAGAGGAAACTGCAAGAGTAATAATGCCACAGTCGGGCGTCGTGGCGACACCACATAAAGGGCTTATAACAGAAAATAAAGGCAGTGCATGCCACAGTCGGACGTCTGAGCGACATCACATAAAGGGCTTATATTTAAAGTAAGAAACAAAAACACGCCACAGTCGGATGTCTGAGCGACATCACATAAAGGGCTTATATTTAAAGTAAGAAACAAAAACACGCCACAGTCGGACGTCTGCGTGACGTCACATAAAGGGCTTATATTGTAGCTCAATAATTCAATAGTTCGGGAACATAAATTATCACAAGTACGAGACAAATATAAAGTCAGTCCATCCACAGGAATAATAATTAAATTGGATTTACCACTTGAGCTTGTTCACCGGGGACAAGTTTTCCACGCGGATAGATATGGATATACTGATTACACTACTTGATCATGGATACGATGACTTGGAAGAATTTGACTCTGCAGAGTTTGTACTTAACCACAGCCAACGGATTCCAGTAATCACGGGGACTAGTTCCGTTTACGGTGTTTTAGAAGAAACACGTCTAACCAGTACACACCCATTCAACATTCCGAAGCCAGGGATCACCCTCGGCAACGTTCAAGAAAAACCTTGAGACGGGGAGGCTACAACCTCGCGTAGCATGGGATCAAATTTCTATACACGCGCTCTAAGGGGGTGCCCCCCCTCTCGGTCCCAACCGGAAACACCCATGCTCCCTGATCGGATGACTGGCTTTAATCCTGGGCCAAGGTACCATCATCCCGGCCTCTCTGTTTGGTGTGTACACGGAAAGAGGTTACCAACTTACTAAACCGCATCCTGGCAAATGAAACATGTGGTAGCACGGAAGGGGGAAAGGACGATAACGTGACTCCGTCCACGTTAACGTCGGAATTCGTCGGATGACGCAAGGCTGGTATGCTACAACAGTACCACCTTGCTGCCCTTCATGTCACCACACGACTAGGCCATCTCTCATCAGAGATCATCGCAACTTTGGAACATGCGGGTAGTTGCCTCACAAGCAACGAGCTATTCACCGACACTCATATGCCACGCACAAACTTTCACGCAAACATGTAAAACACCTGTCATATCAAATGTTCAAAACATGCTTGCCTGGTTCAGAGAAGTCGGAGTCTAGCTCGGCGAAGTTCGCGGCTCCGTCACCTCTTCCGGAACCTACGGCAATAACGAAAACGGGCACTAACGTGAAAACCAACGCGTGCACAGAAACTTCTCCAAATAAATCCCATAAAAAACTAGACAAAATTTTAAGACTGTCAGAAAAAGAATCACTCAAAAATCCCTTTTTATTAAAAAGTTATAAAGGTTTCTGTCCAGGGACTTATCTGTAATGAAACAGAAAAGTTCCAGGGTTTAAACTGAGAAACCAGAAAACGCTTCGGAAAGAAATGCGCCAGCTAAAAGGGAAAGCGTATTTTGCCCGAAGGCGCCAATAGAAAAGGTTCGCGAGTGGAAACAGAAGAGAGGCTGACAGGGGGGTCCCACATGTCAGGTTTAAAAAGCTCGCCGGCGCCCGAAGACTGCGGTGGACGCCGGCGTCGAACCACGGCGAGTCAGGAGGATCGGAGGGTACCAAGAGCTTCAGCTTGTTCTTCCGCGTCGGTGGGTGGTGGACTCGGCCAACGGGGAGCACCACGTCGACGGCGACACTTTCTCCGGCGGACGGCGGCTCGGGTGAGGGTGGAGAACTCTGGTGGAGGGCTGCAAACTTCGAATTGAAGCGCGGGTCAGAAGGAGGGATGCATAGTGAAGCTATTGGCAAGAGATGGGAGGCGGAGGTGCACGCACGGGGGCGAATCGAGCTGGATCCCGTGGCGGGTCGCGGCGGCCGGAGTCGAGGAAGGAGACCTCCTCGGGGCCATTCCAGTGGCTAGGCGTGCTCTAGGTGGAGTGCAGGGATGGTGTGTGCTCAAGTTGAAGCTCGGGGCCTCTATTTATAGGCGGATCGACGGGGTGGCCGTGAACGGAGAATCTCCGGCGAGCAATTACGGCGATGCAGTGGATTGGCAGGAGGTTTGAGTGGCCAGGCAGCATCAGTGGAAGCTACTGGTGTCATTCCCCCGCTAATCTCGGCTGGTCTTGGCGTAACGGCGCCGGTCCACGGTGGGGTAGCCGCACGGGCACGGCGGCGGCAGAGAGCGCGCTCTGCGCCCTGCGGTTCACGACGAGAGTGGCAGCGCGTTCGGGGGAGTGGAAGGCCACGCGGCGAGCTCCGGTGGCTTGGGCGGCGCTAGGTGGCGCCGTCAGCGCCGCGCCTCTCTCTGGCGGCCGCAAAGCCGCCGCTGGCGTCGGTCACGGGACGGCGCACCTTATGCTGCTCGTCGCCGACGTCCGCAAGGTGCCAGACGCTCGTGCGGTGCAGGAACAAGGGGGAGGGGACGGGGAGCAAGGCGACATCGAGGCACTGTCGAGATCGACAAGAAGTTCTGAAGAAAACGACAGTGCACTGAAATGTTCTCTGAACTTTACTGAACCTGAGTTTGACAATGCACTGCAGGTGTTCGACAGAATGATTTGGCAATGAGAAAAAATTTCCTGGGGCTGGGACTTGGTGAGGTGACCACTCAATGCACCCAGAGGCTGCCTGATTTTACTTGGAATATTTGGAGAAGGATTTGAATGAATTTCACCAAATTTGACAAATCTGGTCCAAACTTGCAGCAAGTGTAGTTTGAAAAATTTGAACTGAAGACCAGTGGATCTTCATGGATCTTGGTTGAGGGTTCAAAGGACTAGGAAGGGGAGTTGGTTTGGGGGCAAAAATCAAAACAGAAAGTGTAGCTCCTTTGTAAATCACCAATGGCTAGAATAGAAGACAGAAATTTGTTTGAATAAGATTTAAATGGAAAATGATCATATGGGGAGGTTCAACTTGCTAGATTTGATGCAAATCATGGTCCAAAGGTGAGGGAAGGGTTAGGAGAGAGTATTTGCACTAAGGCCATGGCAAGAGGGAATTGTTGAAAGTGGCAAAGGATTATTCCAAAAGCCATAGTGCAAATTTCAAAGAGATTTTCAAAAGGCATTTTCCCAAGTGAAAAGTATTTTGTCTTGAGTCCAAATGAAAAGCAAGAACCTCCAAGACCAAAAACAGATCTTGGGTGAATCCAAATAAAACTCTTGCCATAAAAAAAATATTTGAAAAGGGAGAGTTCTTTAAAAAAAAATTAAATCACCTCCCTCAAGTCAAATAATTTTTTTGAAAAATCCAAATAAAAATTTGGGTGTCACAACACCTACCCCCTTAGGAAAAATCTCATCCTCGAGATTTCTGCTGATCCTCAAATAGATATGGATACTCTGCCTGGAGGAAATCTTCCCTTTCCCATGTAGCTTCATCCTCAGTGTGGTTGCTCCACTGAACCCTGAAAATTTTTGTCGTTTTCTGACGGGTCCTCCTTTCAGATTCCTCCAATATCTTTACCGGCCTCTCTCTGTAGGTGAGATCTGGTTGCATATCAATGCTCTCATGAGGTACATGCTTCTCCGGGTTACTCACACATTTTCTCAACTGTGAGACGTGGAATATGTCATGGACGTCTGACAGCTCCTTGGGTAGGTCTAGTTGGTAGGCTACCGTGCCTCTTCGTGCCTTTACACAAAATGGTCCAATAAATCTTGGGGCTAGCTTCCCCTTAATTTTGAACCGTTGCAGACCCCTCATAGGAGATACTCGTAGGTATACGGAATCACCGGGTTCAAAGCTGACCTCACGATGCTTCTGATCATAGTAGCTCTTTTGTCGGCTCTGCGCTGTCTTGAGTCTGTCCCTGATCTGCTTAACTTTCTCCTCGGCCTCTTTAAGCATGTCTGGGCCGAAGATACGGCTGTCACCTGTTTCTGACCAATTTAGTGGGGTGCGACACCTCCGTCCGTACAATGCTTCAAAGGGTGCCATTTGCAAGCTGGCTTGGTAACTGTTGTTGTAAGCAAATTCGGCATACGGCAAACTCTCTTCCCAACTGGACCCATAGGTGAGCACGCAGGCTCTTAGCATATCCTCCAGGATTTGGTTTACACGTTCCGTTTGTCCATCAGTCTGAGGGTGGTACGCTGTACTGAAAGCTAGTTGCGTGCCCAGAGCTTGTTGTAGGTGATCCCAAAATTTGGAGACGAATTGTGTGCCTCGGTCTGATATTATAGTCTTTGGGACTCCATGCAAGCAAACTATTCGGGAGAGATAAAGTTTGGCCAGTCTTTGTGTGGAGTAGGTAGTGTTCACGGGAATGAAATGAGCAACCTTGGTTAGTCGGTCTGTGATGACCCATATGGCGTCATTCCCGCGTTGAGATCGGGGTAATCCGACAATGAAGTCCATTCCTATTTCATCCCATTTCCACTCCAGTATCTTGTTTGGCTGGAGTAGCCCTGCTGGCTTTTGATGCTCGGCCTTGATGCGCTGACATGAATCGCAACAAGCAATGAATGTGGCTATATCTCTTTTCATACCGTGCCACCAAAATCTTTCCTGAATGTCCTTGTACATTTTGGTTCCTCCAGGGTGGATCGAGTATGGAGCGGTGTGGCTTTCGGTTAAGATTTGTTGCTTGAGTTCCTCAATGTTAGGTACGCAAAGTCTGTCTCCGTACCATAATGTTCCTTCACTGTCTGTGACGAACTCTGAAGTTTTCCCCAGGTTCATTTTCTTCTTTATACCTTCGATGCTGGGATGTCCCTGTTGAGCCTTCTTAATTTGTTCCACCAGGGCGGGTTGTATCTCCAGATTTGATACGGTGCCCTCAGAGACTAACATCATGTTGAGCCTAGCGAACTCTTGCTGAAACTCAGGTCTCAAGTTTTGCGGACCGTCATTGTCCGGGCTGGGGTTTCGACTAAGAGCATCGGCCACTACATTTGCTTTCCCTGGGTGGTAGTGAATACCAACATCATAGTCCTTGACCAATTCCAACCAGCGTCATTGGCGTAAATTTAGCTCTGGCTGTGTGAAAATATATTTGAGGCTCTTATGGTCTGTGTATATTTCACAGCGATTTCCCAACAGAAAGTGCCTCCACTCCTTGAGTGCATGAATAACTGCTGCTAGCTCCAAGTCGTGTGTTGGGTAATTTTCCTCATGTTTTCGCAGCTGCCTGGAGGCATATGCGACAACTTTGCCATCCTGCATCAGCACACACCCGAGACCTTTTCGGGATGCGTCACAATACACTTCAAAACTCTTGTGTATGTCTGGCACAGTTAAAACCGGTGCGGTTGTCAGCTTCTTCTTAAGTTCTTGGAAGCTCTGCTCGCATGCTTTCGTCCATACAAATTTCTTGTCCTTCTTGAGTAACTGTGTTATAGGTTTCGCCACAGTGGAGAATCCTTCAATAAATCTTCTGTAATACCCGACCATTCCCAGGAAACTCCGCACATCTGTAACATTAGCGGGTGGCTTCCATTCAAGTATGGCTTTGACTTTTTCTGGGTCTACGGCCACGCCTTCTTGGTTCAATATGTGGCCTAGGAAACCAACTTGCCTTAGCCAAAATTCGCACTTGCTAAATTTGGCGTACAACTGGTGTTTTCTTAATTCTCCCAAAACAATTCTGAGATGCTCAGCATGCTCTTCTGGTGTCCTTGAGTAAACCAGAATATCGTCAATGAATACCACCACAAATTTGTCCATGAATTTCATGAACACTTTGTTCATGAGGTGGACGAAATATGCGGGGGCGTTCGTTAGTCCAAAAAGCATCACTGTAAACTCGTATAACCCATATCTGGAGGTGAATGCTGTCTTGGGGATATCTTCTGTCCGTACTTTCAGTTGATGATATCCCGACCTAAAATCAATTTTTGAGAATACCTCGGATTGTGCGAGCTGGTCAAACAAATCATTTATCCGTGGCATCGGATATTTGTTTTTGATGGTGACCATATTGAGGGCTCGATAGTCTATACACAGTCTCAGTGTCCCATCCTTCTTCTTGGCGAACAACACAGGCGAACCCCATGGTGAGGAGCTGGCTCGAATAAATCCTTTGTCCAATAATTCCTTTATCTGCTTCTTCAACTCCACCAGTTCTGAGGGTGCCATTCTATAAGGCTTCTTATAGATGGGAGCGGTGCCAGGTGCTAATTCAATGCTGAATTCTATCTCTCGGTCTGGTGGCATGCCTGGTAGTTCTTCAGGGAACACATCAGGAAACTCGCATACCACTGGAACTTTTCTCAGTTCTGCAATGTCCATTTTGTTCAGTTTTGGTTGCTGTGATCGTGGCCTTTCTTGAGTGGAAACCCTTATTGTCTTGCCGTGATGGTGAGTGAGAATCACTGTCCGATTGAAACAGTCGATGAATCCTTTGTTGGTGGTCAACCAGTCCATTCCTAAAATGACATCCAGTCTTTTGCCCTCCAACACGATGAGATTTGCTCGGAACTGTAGTCCTTCGAACTCAATGACCACTCCTTGGCAGTAACCCTGAGCGATTTGCTTATTTCTGGGGGACTTGATGATCATAGATTTTTCCAAGGGAAGTATCGGAAAACCATGTTGCGAAACAAAACTCTTCGAAACGAACGAATGGGAAGCTCCAGAATCAAACAAAACCGTGGCAGGTACTGTGTTGACAGGGAACGTACCGAGCACGATGTCTGGGGCATTCTGCGCTTCTTCCCTGGTCACATGGTTCAGGTGACCCTTCCTGTGGTTGTTGTTGGGGTTGAAATTGTTACGCTTGGGGCTGGATTGTTTCCACCATTGTTTGGCTTGGGTGCCGAGTTCCTTGGCTTCGGGCACTGTTTAGCATAATGCCCTTCTTGACCACAAGCATAGCAGGTGACCCCTGGACGGTACGTGTACTCCTTGTCCCTGGCATGGAACTGTCCGACGGGTCTTGGATCAGTAGTCGTGGATCTCCTTGCTTCTATCCTTGGGACCTTAGTCTTGCTTCGGTTGTTGCGAGCAAGAGTCGTCTTGTCCCTCTTTCGCTTACGGATATCTTCCAGACTACGGCGCTCATTCTCCAAGGTAATGGCCTTGTCCACCAGAGTCTTAAAATCCGGAAAGGTGTGTACAATCAGTTGGCATCTTAGTGCTGGTGCCAGGCCGTCCAGCAATTTTCCATCTTCTTATTTTCTGTCATGTGCTCGTCGTAGGCATAACGAGACAGCTGGGTAAACTGACCATTGTATTCTGTCACTGACATGCCTCTCTGCTTCAGGTCATCAAACTCTCTCTTCTTGATTTTTATGATGCTCCTGGGGATGTGTGCCCCACGGAAGCCTTCCTTGAACTCTTCCCAGGTGATGTTGTGTTCACTGGGATGCATGTGTAGGAAGTTTTCCCACCATGCTGCAGCTGCTCCAGTAAGGTAGTGTGGTGCATAAAGCACCTTCTCATGATCTAAACACTGAGCAATGATCAGCTTCCTTTCAATGTCACGAAGCCAATCATCGGCTTCCAGCGGCCTATCGGTGTGAGCAAAAGTTGAGGGGCGAGTCTTCTGTAACTCAGATAACTTGGAATGTGGTTGATAGGGTTCACGGTGGTTTCCCATATTGATGACATGATTCATCATCTCTTGGTGCTGTTGCTGGCTTTGCTCGAAGAGACGGCATACTTGAGACAGGGCTGCTTCGCTGTCTTGTTGGCTGGACTGACCCTGAGTGAAATTGTTACTAGTCTGTGTCCCATAGACCTCTTCTGGCTGATTGGGCATGGAGCGAGTCCACGGGCGAGACATTTTTCCAGTCTGGGGTATTATTTTGCAAAATCCATGAGAAAAACTGTGTAGCACAAGGAAAAATTTGCAAAGGCAACAATTTAAAAGACTTCAAGGTTTTCAAAGAAACACAAACGATTTTGCACGGAGAAGAACTGCTTAGCATATATCTTACACGCGAAAAGCAAACACACGATACAGCACTCAGGATGCGCGTACACATTCCTGACATGTTATTTAGACTAGCATACTCCTCCGGAAAGCAGCAAACACACCAATACAAACTAGCGTACAGAAAAAAAACACATCATACAAGCAGACATAACGCGCGGCTACTCGGCGCTCTCAGTCGGAGATGGTGAAGATTCCTTTCCCTTGCCGATGGCAAGACTCAGCGGTCCAGGAGAATCAACCTCCACCTCCTCTCTAGCTGGCTCCTGGCGCGTGACGCTGCGCTGTGGTGATGGTGCGGGAGCGACAGGTGGTAGAGCGGGTGCGGCAGGCGGTGCAGCTCTGACTGGAGTAGGAGCGATGACTCGGTCGAACTCCTCAGTGGTAGGCAGACGGCGAGCAGTGGCCAAAACGGCCGGTGCATAAGATGCTGAGGACGAGACGAATGCCAGAGGCGGCGCCGTGTTGAGAAGCTCCTTCCTGCTGGCAGGACCGCCCCGGACTAAGTCCATGCGGGCAGCCACAAGATCGTCCACGAGGTTGTCGAAAGACTCCTCCAGAGCCTTGAGATACTCCACAACCATCTCGATGGCTTCATCTCGCTCTCCCCGATGGCAGGTGAATGCATAGTGACTAGTGTATGGCACATGGCATGGGAGGTAGCGGTAGCGACGAGTCTTCATCGTAGGAAGGATGTCCCGAAGACGAGCTATCGCCTCACGGGCAGCCATCTGCATGGCATGCCTCTCCGTAGGCATGGCCCTTCCCACAAAACGGAAGTGGCGAGCAGCAGAACGTCCTCCCTTGAATTGCACCACAGCTTGGTGCATAGACACGTCGTCGCTGAGCTTGTGCTGATAGAGTGTGAACTCCGGGCGAGCTGCTGGCCCGATCGCGAGCTTGGTGATGGAGACGAGGAGCTTAACAAACCCCTCGGGCACGTTCGTGAACACTCGATTCTCACAGCTGCTGCCAGCCATCTACAAAAGTAGGCAAAAATTCTGAGTAGTCATGTCATAAATTTATGATGACCAACAGAAAATAGCTACAATTGCAAAATGCTGAAAAAGCACAAAAGACGCTAATAACCGGTTAGCGATCGCACCTAGTGGCTTCCTACAGTCAGCCTGGCTCTGATACCAAGCTTGTCACGACCGGTTTTTCAATAAAATAATTATTGAGAGACCAATCTCTTTTACGGACCAGTAAGGAAGAATTCCTTCTCATTGGTAGACAATATCTTGGTCACCGAAAAAAAAATACCAGGAGTACTAAATATAATACAAGGTTGAGCGGAGACTGCCCAACAATTTATTACATGCACGCCGATAAACAAGACGGCGGATAGGGTGGCATAACTACTAACTCACGATAATAACGGTGGTGGAAATATCACCGCCAAGCGAGTGATATGACTCCTGAAGACTACAGCTCTTCGAGCGTTGGAGTAAGGCTCAAGGAGACTTATTGCGGGTGGCGGAAGCGTATATAATACAAGTGACCAATAGCCGGGATCGCGCAGGACTGACTGGGACTCCTCTAGGCGTCGGACGCGCTATCAAACTCTTCATCCAAGAGATCGCCTTCGTCAACATCTGGCCAAATCAACAAGCCAGGTGAGTACTATGAAAGTACTCGCAAGACAGTTCGGACATAAGATATAACAAATGTAAACATGAAGCATAAGGACAAGTTAACCAGTGCGTTCAGACATAGAGATAATAAATACTGGGTGCCAAACGAGGGTCTGAATGACTCCTCGAGAGGAAACTGCAGAATAGTAATACTGGTGCCAAACGAGGGTCTGAATGACTCCTCGAGAGGAAACTGCAGAATAGTAATACTGGTGCCAAACGAGGGTCTGAATGACTCCTCGAGAGGAAACTGCAAGAGTAGTAATGCCACAGTCGGGCGTCGGGGCGACACCGCATAAAGGGCTTATAACAGAAAATAAAGGCAGTGCATGCCACAGTCGGACGTCTGAGCGACATCACATAAAGGGCTTATATTTAAAGTAAGAAACAAAAAGACGCCACAGTCGGACGTCTGCGCGACATCACATAAAGGGCTTATATTTAAAGTAAGAAACAAAAACACGCCACAGTCGGACGTCTGCGCGACGTCACATAAAGGGCTTATATTGTAGCTCAATAATTCAATAGTTCGGGAACATAAATTATCACAAGTACGAGACAAATATAAAGTCAGTCCATCCACAGGAATAATAATTAAACTGGATTTACCACTTGAGCTTGTTCACCGGGGACAAGTTTTCCACGCGGATAGATATGGATATACTGATTACACTACTTGATCATGGATACGATGACTTGGAAGAATTTGACTCTGCAGAGTTTGTACTTAACCACAGCCAACGGATTCCAGTAGTCACGGGGACTAGTTCCGTTTACGGTGTTTTAGAAGAAACACGCCTAACCAGTACACACCCATTCAACATTCTGAAGCCAGGGATCACCCTCGGCAACGTTCAAGAAAAACCTTGAGACGGGGAGGCTACAACCTCGCGTAGCATGGGATCAAATTTCTATACGCGCGCTCTAAGGGGGTACCTCCCCTCTCGGTCCCAACCGGAAACACCCATGCTCCCTGACCGGATGACTGGCTTTAATCCTGGGCCAAGGTACCATCATCCCGGCCTCTCTGTTTGGTGTGTACACGGAAAGAGGTTACCAACTTACTAAACCGCATCCTGGCAAATGAAACATGTGGTAGCACGGAAGGGGGAAAGGACGATAACGTGACTCCGTCCACGTTAACGTCGGAATTCGTCGGATGACGCAAGGCTGGTATGCTACAACAGTACCACCTTGTTGCCCTTCATGTCACCACACGACTAGGCCATCTCTCATCAGAGATCATCGCAACTTTGGAACATGCGGGTAGTTGCCTCACAAGCAACGAGGTATTCACCGACACTCATATGCGATGCACAAACTTTCACGCAAACATGTAAAACACCTGTCATATCAAATGTTCAAAACATGCTTGCCTGGTTCGGAGAAGTCGGAGTCTAGCTCGGCGAAGTTCGCGGCTGTCACCTCTTCCGGAACCTACGGCAATAACGAAAACGGGCACTAACGTGAAAACCAACGCGTGCACAAAAACTTCTCCAAATAAATCCCATAAAAAACTAGACAAAATTATAAGACTGTCAGAAAAAGAATCACTCAAAAATCCCTTTTTATTAAAAAGTTATAAAGGTTTCTGTCCAGGGACTTATCTGTAATGAAACAGAAAAGTTCCAGGGTTTAAACTAAGAAACCAGAAAACGCTTCGGAAAGAAATGCGCCAGCTAAAAGGGAAAGCGTATTTTGCCCGAAGGCGCCAACAGAAAAGGTTCGCGAGTGGAAACAGAAGAGAGGCTGACAGGGGGTCCCACATGTCAGGTTTAAAAAGCTCGCCGGCGCCCGAAGACTGCGGTGGACGCCGGCGTCGAACCACGGCGAGTCAGGAGGATCGGAGGGTACCAAGAGCTTCAGCTTGTTCTTCCGCGTCGGTGGGTGGTGGACTCGGCCAACGGGGAGCACCACGTCGACGGCGACACTTTCTCCGGCGGACGGCGGCTCGGGTGAGGGTGGAGAACTCCGGTGGAGGGCTGCAAACTTCGAATTGAAGCGCGGGTCAGAAGGAGGGATGCATAGTGAAGCTACTGGCAAGAGATGGGAGGCGGAGGTGCACGCACGGGGGCGAATCGAGCTGGATCCCGTGGCGGGTCGCGGCGGCCGGAGTCGAGGAAGGAGACCTCCTCGGGGCCATTCCAGTGGCTAGGCGTGCTCTAGGTGGAGTGCAGGGATGGTGTGTGCTCAAGTTGAAGCTCGGGGCCTCTATTTATAGGCGGATCGACGGGGTGGCCGTGAACGGAGAATCTCCGGCGAGCAATTACGGCGATGCAGTGGATTGGCAGGAGGTTTGAGTGGCCAGGCAGCATCAGTGGAAGCTACTGGTGTCATTCCCCCCCTAATCTCGACTGGTCTTGGCGTAACGGCGCCGGTCCACGGTGGGGTGGCCGCACGGGCACGGCGGCGGCAGAGAGCGCGCTCCGCGCCCTGCGGTTCACGACGAGAGTGGCAGCACGTTCGGGGGAGTGGAAGGCCACGCAGCGAGCTCCGGTGGCTTGGGCGGCACTGGGTGGAGCCGTCAGCGCCGCGCCTCTCTCTGGCGGCCGCAAAGCCGCCGCTGGCGTCGGTCACGGGGCGGCGCACCTTCTGCTGCTCGTCGCCGACGTCCGCAAGGTGCCAGACGCTCGTGCGGTGCAGGAACAAGGGGGAGGGGACGGGGAGCAAGGCAACATCGAGGCGCTGTCGAGATCGACAACAAGTTCTGAAGAAAACGACAGTGCACTGAAATGTTCTCTGAACTTTACTGAACCTGAGTTTGACAATGCACTGCAGGTGTTCGACAGAATGATTTGGCAATGAGAAAAAGTTTCCTGGGGCTGGGACTTGGTGAGGTGACCACTCAATGCACCCAGAGGCTGCCTGATTTTACTTGGAATATTTGGAGAAGGATTTGAATGAATTTCACCAAATTTGACAAATCTGGTCCAAACTTGCAGCAAGTGTAGTTTGAAAAATTTGAACTGAAGACCAGTGGATCTTCATGGATCTTGGTTGAGGGTTCAAAGGACTAGGAAGGGGAGTTGGTTTGGGGGCAAAAATCAAAACAGAAAGTGTAGCTCCTTTGTAAATCACCAATGGCTAGAATAGAAGACAGAAATTTGTTTGAATAAGATTTAAATGGAAAATGATCATATGGGGAGGTTCAACTTGCTGGATTTGATGCAAATCATGGTCCAAAGGTGAGGGAAGGGTTAGGAGAGAGTATTTGCACTAAGGCCATGGCAAGAGGGAATTGTTGAAATTGGCAAAGGATTATTCCAAAAGCCATAGTGCAAATTTCAAAGAGATTTTCAAAAGGCATTTTCCCAAGTGAAAAGTATTTTGTCTTGAGTCCAAATGAAAAGCAAGAACCTCCAAGACCAAAAACAGATCTTGGGTGAATCCAAATAAAACTCTTGCCATAAAAAAAATATTTGAAAAGGGAGAGTTCTTTAAAAAAAATTAAATCACCTCCCTCAAGTCAAATAATTTTTTTGAAAAATCCAAATAAAAATTTGGGTGTCACAACACCTACCCCCTTAGGAAAAATCTCGTCCTCGAGATTTCTGCTGATCCTCAAATAGATATGGATACTCTGCCTGGAGGAAATCTTCCCTTTCCCATGTAGCTTCATCCTCAGTGTGGTTGCTCCACTGAACCCTGAAAAATTTTGTCGTTTTCTGACGGGTCCTCCTTTCAGATTCCTCCAATATCTTTACCGGCCTCTCTCTGTAGGTGAGATCTGGTTGCATATCAATGCTCTCATGAGGTACATGCTTCTCCGGGTTACTCACACATTTTCTCAACTGTGAGACGTGGAATATGTCATGGACGTCTGACAGCTCCTTGGGTAGGTCTAGTTGGTAGGCTACCGTGCCTCTTCGTGCCTTTACACAAAATGGTCCAATAAATCTTGGGGCTAGCTTCCCCTTAATTTTGAACCGTTGCAGACCCCTCATAGGAGATACTCGTAGGTATACGGAATCACCGGGTTCAAAGCTGACCTCACGATGCTTCTGATCATAGTAGCTCTTTTGTCGGCTCTGCGCTGTCTTGAGTCTGTCCCTGATCTGCTTAACTTTCTCCTTGGCCTCTTTAAGCATGTCTGGGCCGAAGATACAGCTGTCACCTGTTTCTGACCAATTTAGTGGGGTACGACACCTCCGTCCGTACAATGCTTCAAAGGGTGCCATTTGCAAGCTGGCTTGGTAACTGTTGTTGTAAGCAAATTCGGCATACGGCAAACTCTCTTCCCAACTGGACCCATAGGTGAGCACGCAGGCTCTTAGCATATCCTCCAGGATTTGGTTTACACGTTCCGTTTGTCCATCAGTCTGAGGGTGGTACGCTGTACTGAAAGCTAGTTGCGTGCCCAGAGCTTGTTGTAGGTGATCCCAAAATTTGGAGACGAATTGTGTGCCTCGGTCTGATATTATAGTCTTTGGGACTCCATGCAAGCAAACTATCCGGGAGAGATAAAGTTTGGCCAGTCTTTGTGTGGAGTAGGTAGTGTTCACGGGAATGAAATGAGCAACCTTGGTTAGTCGGTCTGTGATGACCCATATGGCGTCATTCCCGCGTTGAGATCGGGGTAATCCGACAATGAAGTCCATTCCTATTTCATCCCATTTCCACTCCAGTATCTTGTTTGGCTGGAGTAGCCCTGCTGGCTTTTGATGCTCGGCCTTGATGCGCTGACATGAATCGCAACAAGCAATGAATGTGGCTATATCTCTTTTCATACCGTGCCACCAAAATCTTTCCTGAATGTCCTTGTACATTTTGGTTCCTCCAGGGTGGATCGAGTATGGAGCGGTGTGGCTTTCGGTTAAGATTTGTTGCTTGAGTTCCTCAATGTTAGGTACGCAAAGTCTGTCTCCGTACCATAATGTTCCTTCACTGTCTGTGACGAACTCTGAAGTTTTCCCCAGGTTCATTTTCTTCTTTATACCTTCGATGCTGGGATGTCCCTGTTGAGCCTTCTTAATTTGTTCCACCAGGGCGGGTTGTATCTCCAGATTTGATACGGTGCCCTCAGAGACTAACATCATGTTGAGCCTAGCGAACTCTTGCTGAAACTCAGGTCTCAAGTTTTGTGGACCGTCATTGTCCGGGCTGGGGTTTCGACTAAGAGCATCGGCCACTACATTTGCTTTCCCTGGGTGGTAGTGAATACCGACATCATAGTCCTTGACCAATTCCAACCAGCGTCGTTGGCGTAAATTTAGCTCTGGCTGTGTGAAAATATATTTGAGGCTCTTATGGTCTGTGTATATTTCACAGCGATTTCCCAACAGAAAGTGCCTCCACTCCTTGAGTGCATGAATAACTGCTGCTAGCTCCAAGTCGTGTGTTGGGTAATTTTCCTCATGTTTTCGCAGCCGCCTGGAGGCATATGCGACAACTTTGCCATCCTGCATCAGCACACACCCGAGACCTTTTCGGGATGCGTCACAATACACTTCAAAACTCTTGTGTATGTCTGGCACAGTTAAGACCGGTGCGGTTGTCAGCTTCTTCTTAAGTTCTTGGAAGCTCTGCTCGCATGCTTCCGTCCATACAAATTTCTTGTCCTTCTTGAGTAACTGTGTTATAGGTTTCGCCACAGTGGAGAATCCTTCAATAAATCTTCTGTAATACCCGGCCATTCCCAGGAAACTCCGCACATCTGTAACATTAGCGGGTGGCTTCCATTCAAGTATGGCTTTGACTTTTTCTGGGTCTACGGCCACGCCTTCTTGGTTCAATATGTGGCCTAGGAAACCAACTTGCCTTAGCCAAAATTCGCACTTGCTAAATTTGGCGTACAACTGGTGTTTTCTTAATTCTCCCAAAACAATTCTGAGATGCTCAGCATGCTCTTCTGGTGTCCTTGAGTAAACCAGAATATCGTCAATGAATACCACCACAAATTTGTCCATGAATTTCATGAACACTTTGTTCATGAGGTGGACGAAATATGCGGGGGCGTTCGTTAGTCCAAAAGGCATCACTGTAAACTCGTATAACCCATATCTGGAGGTGAATGCTGTCTTGGGGATATCTTCCGTCCGTACTTTCAGTTGATGATATCCCGACCTCAAATCAATTTTTGAGAATACCTTGGCTTGTGCGAGCTGGTCAAACAAATCATTTATCCGTGGCATCGGATATTTGTTTTTGATGGTGACCATATTGAGGGCTCGATAGTCTATACACAGTCTCAGTGTCCCATCCTTCTTCTTGGCGAACAACACAGGCGAACCCCATGGTGAGGAGCTGGCTCGAATAAATCCTTTGTCCAATAATTCCTTTATCTGCTTCTTCAACTCCACCAGTTCTGAGGGTGCCATTCTATAAGGCTTCTTATAGATGGGAGCGGTGCTAGGTGCTAGTTCAATGCTGAATTCTATCTCTCGGACTGGTGGCATGCCTGGTAGTTCTTCAGGGAACACATCAGGAAACTCGCATACCACTGGAACTTTTCTTAGTTCTGCAATGTCCATTTTGTTCAGTTTTGGTTGCTGTGATCGTGGCCTTTCTTGAGTGGAAACCCTTATTGTCTTGCCGTGATGGTGAGTGAGAATCACTGTCTGATTGAAACAGTCGATGAATCCTTTGTTGGTGGTCAACCAGTCCATTCCTAAAATGACATCCAGTCCTTTGCTCTCCAACACGATGAGATTTGCTCGGAACTGTAGTCCTTCGAACTCAATGACCACTCCTTGGCAGTAACCCTGAGCGATTTGCTTATTTCCGGGGGACTTGATGATCATAGATTTTTCCAAGGGAAGTATCGGAAAACCATGTTGCGAAACAAAACTCTTCGAAACGAACGAATGGGAAGCTCCAGAATCAAACAAAACCGTGGCAGGTACTGTGTTGACAGGGAACGTACCGAGCACGATGTCTGGGGCATTCTGCGCTTCTTCCCTGGTCACATGGTTCAGGTGACCCTTCCTGTGGTTGTTGTTGGGGTTGAAATTGTTACGCTTGGGGGCTGGATTGTTTCCACCATTGTTTGGCTTGGGTGCCGAGTTCCTTGGCTTCGGGCACTGTTTAGCATAATGCCCTTCTTGACCACAAGCATAGCAGGTGACCCCTGGACGGTACGTGTACTCCTTGTCCCTGGCATGGAACTGTCCGACGGGTCTTGGATCAGTAGTCGTGGATCTCCTTGCTTCTGTCCTTGGGACCTCAGTCTTGCTTCGGTTGTTGCGAGCAAGAGTCGTCTTGTCCCTCTTTCGCTTACGGATATCTTCCAGACTACGGCGCTCATTCTCCAAGGTAATGGCCTTGTCCACCAGAGTCTTAAAATCCGGAAAGGTGTGTACAATCAGTTGGCATCTTAGTGCTGGTGCCAGGCCGTCCAGGAATTTTTCCATCTTCTTATTTTCTGTCATGTGCTCGTCGTAGGCATAACGAGACAGCTGGGTAAACTAACCATTGTATTCTGTCACTGACATGCCTCTCTGCTTCAGGTCATCAAACTCTCTCTTCTTGATTTTTATGATGCTCCTGGGGATGTGTGCCCCACGGAAGCCTTCCTTGAACTCTTCCCAGGTGATGTTGTGTTCACTGGGATGCATGTGTAGGAAGTTTTCCCACCATGCTGCAGCTGCTCCAGTAAGGTAGTGTGGTGCATAAAGCACCTTCTCATGATCTGAACACTGAGCAATGATCAGCTTCCTTTCAATGTCACGAAGCCAATCATCGGCTTCCAGCGGCCTATCGGTGTGAGCAAAAGTTGAGGGGCGAGTCTTCTGTAACTCAGATAACTTGGAATGTGGTTGATAGGGTTCACGGTGGTTTCCCATATTGATGACATGATTCATCATCTCTTGGTGTTGTTGCTGGCTTTGCTCGAAGAGACGGCATACTTGAGACAGGGCTGCTTCGCTGTCTTGTTGGCTGGACTGACCTTGAGTGAAATTGTTGCTAGTCTGTGTCCCATAGACCTCTTCTGGCTGATTGGGCATGGAGCGAGTCCACGGGCGAGACATTTTTCCAGTCTGGGGTATTATTTTGCAAAATCCATGAGAAAAACTGTGTAGCACAAGGAAAAATTTGCAAAGGCAACAATTTAAAAGACTTCAAGGTTTTCAAAGAAACACAAACGATTTTGCACGGAGAAGAACTGCTTAGCATATATCTTACACGCGAAAAGCAAACACACGATACAGCACTCAGGATGCGCGTACACATTCCTGACATGTTATTTAGACTAGCGTACTCCTCCGGAAAGCAGCAAACACACCAATACAAACTAGCGTACAGAAAAAAAACAACACATCATACAAGCAGACATAACGCGCGGCTACTCGGCGCTCTCAGTCGGAGATGGTGAAGATTCCTTTCCCTTGCCGATGGCAAGACTCAGCGGTCCAGGAGAACCAACCTCCACCTCCTCTCTAGCTGGCTCCTGGCGCGTGACGCTGCGCTGTGCTGATGGTGCGGGAGCGACAGGTGGTAGAGCGGGTGCGGCAGGCGGTGCAGCTCTGACTGGAGTAGGAGCGATGACTCGGTCGAACTCCTCAGTGGTAGGCAGACGGCGAGCAGTGGCCAAAACGGCCGGTGCATAAGATGCTGAGGACGAGACGAATGTCAGAGGCAGCGCCGTGTTGAGAAGCTCCTTCCTGCTGGCAAGACCGCTCCGGACTAAGTCCATGCGGGCAGCCACAAGATCGTCCACGAGGTTGTCGAAAGACTCCTCCAGAGCCTTGAGAGACTCCACAACCATCTCGATGGCTTCATCTCGCTCTCCCCGATGGCAGGCGAATGCATAGTGACTGGTGTATGGCACATGGCATGGGAGGTAGCGGTAGCGACGAGTCTTCATCGTAGGAAGGATGTCCCGAAGACGAGCTATCGCCTCACGGGCAGCCATCTGCATGGCATGCCTCTCCGTAGGCATGGCCCTTCCCACAAAACGGAAGTGGCGAGCAGCAGAACGTCCTCCCTTGAATTGCACCACAGCTTGGTGCATAGACACGTCGTCGCTGAGCTTGTGCTGATAGAGTGTGAACTCCGGGCGAGCTGCTGGCCCGATCGCGAGCTTGGTGATGGAGACGAGGAGCTTGACAAACCCCTCGGGCACGTTCGTGAACACTCGATTCTCACAGCTGCTGCCAGCCATCTACAAAAGTAGGCAAAAATTCTGAGTAGTCATGTCATAAATTTATGATGACCAACAGAAAATAGCTACAATTGCAAAATGCTGAAAAAGCACAAAAGACGCTAATAACCGGTTAGCGATCGCACCTAGTGGCTTCCTACAGTCAGCCTGGCTCTGATACCAAGCTTGTCACGACCGGTTTTTCAATAAAATAATTATTGAGAGACCAATCTCTTTTACGGACCAGTAAGGAAGAATTCCTTCTCATTGGTAGACAATATCTTGGTCACCGAAAAAAATACCAGGAGTACTAAATATAATACAAGGTTGAGCGGAGACTGCCCAACAATTTATTAGATGCACGCCGATAAACAAGACGGCGGATAGGGTGGCATAACTACTAACTCATGATAATAACGGTGGTGGAAATATCACCGCGAAGCGAGTGATATGACTCCTGAAGACTACAGCTCTTCGAGCGTCGGAGTGAGGCTCGAGGAGACTTATTGCGGGTGGCGGAAGCGTATATAATACAAGTGACCAATAGCCGGGATCGCGCAGGACTGACTGGGACTCCTCTAGGCGTCGGACGCGCTATCAAACTCTTCATCCAAGAGATCGCCTTCGTCAACATCTGGCCAAATCAACAAGCCAGGTGAGTACTATGAAAGTACTCGCAAGACAGTTCGGACATAAGATAACAAATGTAAACATGAAGCATAAGGACAAGTTAACCAGTGCGTTCAGACATAGAGATAATAAATACTGGGTGCCAAACGAGGGTCTGAATGACTCCTCGAGAGAAAACTGCAGAATAGTAATACTGGTGCCAAACGAGGGTCTGAATGACTCCTCGAGAGGAAACTGCAGAATAGTAATACTGGTGCCAAACGAGGGTCTGAATGACTCCTCAAGAGGAAACTGCAAGAGTAATAATGCCACAGTCGGGCGTCGGGGCGACACCACATAAAGGGCTTATAACAGAAAATAAAGGCAGTGCATGCCACAGTCGGACGTCTGAGCGACATCACATAAAGGGCTTATATTTAAAGTAAGAAACAAAAAGACGCCACAGTCGGACGTCTGCGCGACATCACATAAAGGGCTTATATTTAAAGTAAGAAACAAAAACACGCCACAGTCGGACGTCTGCGCGACGTCACATAAAGGGCTTATATTGTAGCTCAATAATTCAATAGTTCGGGAACATAAATTATCACAAGTACGAGACAAATATAAAGTCAGTCCATCCACAGGAATAATAATTAAACTGGATTTACCACTTGAGCTTGTTCACCGGGGACAAGTTTTCCACGCGGATAGATATGGATATACTGATTACACTACTTGATCATGGATACGATGACTTGGAAGAATTTGACTCTGCAGAGTTTGTACTTAACCACAGCCAACGGATTCCAGTAGTCACGGGGACTAGTTCCGTTTACGGTGTTTTAGAAGAAACACGCCTAACCAGTACACACCCATTCAACATTCTGAAGCCAGGGATCACCCTCGGCAACGTTCAAGAAAAACCTTGAGACGGGGAGGCTACAACCTCGCGTAGCATGGGATCAAATTTCTATACGCGCGCTCTAAGGGGGTACCTCCCCTCTCGGTCCCAACCGGAAACACCCATGCTCCCTGACCGGATGACTGGCTTTAATCCTGGGCCAAGGTACCATCATCCCGGCCTCTCTGTTTGGTGTGTACACGGAAAGAGGTTACCAACTTACTAAACCGCATCCTGGCAAATGAAACATGTGGTAGCACGGAAGGGGGAAAGGACGATAACGTGACTCCGTCCACGTTAACGTCGGAATTCGTCGGATGACGCAAGGCTGGTATGCTACAACAGTACCACCTTGTTGCCCTTCATGTCACCACACGACTAGGCCATCTCTCATCAGAGATCATCGCAACTTTGGAACATGCGGGTAGTTGCCTCACAAGCAACGAGGTATTCACCGACACTCATATGCGACGCACAAACTTTCACGCAAACATGTAAAACACCTGTCATATCAAATGTTCAAAACATGCTTGCCTGGTTCGGAGAAGTCGGAGTCTAGCTCGGCGAAGTTCGCGGCTCCGTCACCTCTTCCGGAACCTACGGCAATAACGAAAACGGGCACTAACGTGAAAACCAACGCGTGCACAGAAACTTCTCCAAATAAATCCCATAAAAAACTAGACAAAATTTTAAGACTGTCAGAAAAAGAATCACTCAAAAATCCCTTTTTATTAAAAAGTTATAAAGGTTTATGTCCAGGGACTTATTTGTAATGAAAAAGAAAAGTTCCAGGGTTTAAACTGAGAAACCAGAAAACGCTTCGGAAAGAAATGCGCCAGCTAAAAGGGAAAGCGTATTTTGCTCAAAGGCGCCAACAGAAAACGATTCGCGAGTGGAAACAGAAGAGAGGCTGACAGGGGGTCCCACATGTCAGGTTTAAAAAGCTCGCCGGCGCCCGAAGACTGCGGTGGACGCCGGCGTCGAACCACGGCGAGTCAGGAGGATCGGAGGGTACCAAGAGCTTCAGCTTGTTCTTCCGCGTCGGTGGGTGGTGGACTCGGCCAACGGGGAGCACCACGTCGACGGCGACACTTTCTCCGGCGGACGGCGGCTCGGGTGAGGGTGGAGAACTCCGGTGGAGGGCTGCAAACTTCGAATTGAAGCGCGGGTCAGAAGGAGGGATGCATAGTGAAGCTACTGGCAAGAGATGGGAGGCGGAGGTGCACGCACGGGGGCGAATCGAGCTGGATCCCGTGGCGGGTCGCGGCGGCCGGAGTCGAGGAAGGAGACCTCCTCGGGGCCCTTCCAGTGGCTAGGCGTGCTCTAGGTGGAGTGCAGGGATGGTGTGTGCTCGAGTTGAAGCTCGGGGCCTCTATTTATAGGCGGATCGACGGGGTGGCCGTGAACGGAGAATCTCCGGCGAGCAATTACGGCGATGTAGTGGATTGGCAGGAGGTTTGAGTGGCCAGGCAGCATCAGTGGAAGCTACTGGTGTCATTCCCCCGCTAATCTCGGCTGGTCTTGGCGTAACGGCGCCGGTCCACGGTGGGGTGGCCGCACGGGCACGGCGGCGGCAGAGAGCGCGCTCCGCGCCCTACGGTTCACGACGAGAGTGGCAGCGCGTTCGGCGGAGTGGAAGGCCACGCGGCGAGCTCCGGTGGCTTGGGCGGCGCTGGGTGGCGCCGTCAGCGCCGCGCCTCTCTCTGGCGGCCGCAAAGCCGCCGCTGGCGTCGGTCACGGGGCGGCGCACCTTCTGCTGCTCGTCGCCGACGTCCGCAAGGTGCCAGACGCTCGTGCGGTGCAGGAACAAGGGGGAGGGGACGGGGAGCAAGGCGACATCGAGGCACTGTCGAGATCGACAACAAGTTCTGAAGAAAACGACAGTGCACTGAAATGTTCTCTGAACTTTACTGAACCTGAGTTTGACAATGCACTGTAGGTGTTCGACAGAATGATTTGGCAATGAGAAAAAATTTCCTGGGGCTGGGACTTGGTGAGGTGACCACTCAATGCACCCAGAGGCTGCCTGATTTTACTTGGAATATTTGGAGAAGGATTTGAATGAATTTCACCAAATTTGACAAATCTGGTCCAAACTTGCAGCAAGTGTAGTTTGAAAAATTTGAACTGAAGACCAGTGGATCTTCATGGATCTTGGTTGAGGGTTCAAAGGACTAGGAAGGGGAGTTGGTTTGGGGGCAAAAATCAAAACAGAAAGTGTAGCTCCGTTGTAAATCACCAATGGCTAGAATAGAAGACAGAAATTTGTTTGAATAAGATTTAAATGGAAAATGATCATATGGGGAGGTTCAACTTGCTGGATTTGATGCAAATCATGGTCCAAAGGTGAGGGAAGGGTTAGGAGAGAGTATTTGCACTAAGGCCATGGCAAGAGGGAATTGTTGAAAGTGGCAAAGGATTATTCCAAAAGCCATAGTGCAAATTTCAAAGAGATTTTCAAAAGGCATTTTCCCAAGTGAAAAGTATTTTGTCTTGAGTCCAAATGAAAAGCAAGAACCTCCAAGACCAAAAACAGATCTTGGGTGAATCCAAATAAAACTCTTGCCATAAAAAAAATATTTGAAAAGGGAGAGTTCTTTAAAAAAATTAAATCACCTCCCTCAAGTCAAATAAATTTTTTTAAAAATCCAAATAAAAATTAGGGTGTCACAGGATCCTTTCTAGAGAAGGAGTTTCTCTCGAAAGAAGTGAGTGGGAGGAAAGTAGAACTTGATGAGGTAATTGTACCTGCTCCCTAATTGGAAAGTAGTTCATCACAAAAATCTGTTCCTGTGACTCCTACACCAATTAGTGAGGAAGCTAATGATGATGATCATGTAACTTCAGATCAAGTTACTACCGAACCTCGTAGGTCAACCAGAGTAAGATCCGCACCAGAGTGATACGGTAATCCTGTTCTGGAGGTCATGTTACTTGACCATGACGAACCTACGAACTATGAGGAAGCGATGATGAGCCCAGATTCCGCAAAATGGCTTGAGGCCATGAAATCTGAGATGGGATCCATGTATGAGAACAAAGTGTGGACTTTGGTTGACTTGCTCGATGATCGGCAAGCCATCGAGAATAAATGGATCTTCAAGAAGAAGACTGACGCTGACGGTAATGTTACTGTCTACAAAGCTCGACTTGTTGCAAAAGGTTTTTGACAAGTTCAAGGAGTTGACTACGATGAGACCTTCTCACCCATAGTGATGCTTAAGTCCGTCCGAATCATGTTAGCAAATGCTGCATTTTATGATTATGAAATTTGGCAAGTGGATGTAAAGACTGCATTCCTGAATGGATTTCTGGAAGAAGAGTTGTATATGATGCAACCTGAAGGTTTTATCGATCCAAAGGATGCAAACAAAGTGTGCAAGCTCCAGTGATCCATTTATGGACTGGTGCAAGCATCTCAGAGTTGTAATAAATGTTTTGATAGTGTGATCAAAGCATATGGTTTTATACAGACTTTTGGAGAAGCCTGTATTTACAAGAAAGTGAGTGGGAGCTCTGTAGCATTTCTAATATTATATGTGGATGCCATATTGTTGATTGGAAATGATATAGAATTTCTGGATAGCATAAAAGGATACTTGAATAAGAGCTTTTCAATGAAAGACCTCGGTGAAGCTGCTTATATATTGGGCATTAAGATCTATAGAGATAGATCAAGACGCTTAATTGGACTTTCACAGAGCACATACCTTGACAAAGTTTTGAAGAAGTTCAAAATGGATCAAGCAAAGAAAGGGTTCTTGCCTGTGTTACAAGGTGTGAAGTTGAGTCAGACTCAATGCCCGACCACTGCAGAAGATAGAGAGAAAATGAAAGGTGTTCCCTATGCTTCAGCCATAGGCTCTATCATGTATGCAATGCTGTGTACCAGACCTGTTGTGTGCCTTGCTATAAGTTTAGCAGGGAGGTACCAAAGTAATCCAGGAGTGGATCACTGGACAGCGGTCAAGAACATCCTGAAATACCTGAAAAGGACTAAGGATATGTTTCTCATTTATGGAGGTGACAAAGAGCTCGTCATAAATGGTTACGTCGATGCAAGCTTTGACACTGATCCGAATGACTCTAAGTCACAAACCGGATACGTGTTTATATTGAACGGTGGAGCTGTCAGTTGGTGCAGTTCTAAGCAAAGCGTCGTGGCGGGATCTACATGTGAAGCGGAGTACATAGCTGCTTCAGAAGCAGCAAATGAAGGAGTCTGGATGAAGGAGTTCATATCCGATCTAGGTGTCATACCTAGTGCATCGGGTCCAATGAAAATCTTTCGTGACAATACTGGTGCAATTGCCTTGGCAAAGGAATCCAGATTTCACAAGAGAACCAAGCACATCAAGAGACGGTTCAATTCCATCCGCGATCAAGTCAAGGAGGGAGACATAGAGATTTGCAAGATACATACGGATCTGAATGTTGCAGACCCGTTGACTAAGCCTCTCTCACGAGCAAAACATGATCAGCACCAAGATTCCATGGGTGTTTGAATCATTACTGTGTAATCTAGATTATTGACTCTAGTACAAGTGGGAGACTGAAGGAAATATGCCCTAGAGGCAATAACAAAGTTGTTATTTATATTTCCTTATATCATGATAAATGTTTATTATTCATGCTAGAATTGTATTAACCGGAAACTTAGTACATGTGTGAATACATAGACAAACAGAGTGTCACTAGTATGCCTCTACTTGAGTAGCTCGTTGAATCAAAGATGGTTAAGTTTCCTAGCCATTGACATGAGTTGTCATTTGATTAACGGGATCACATCATTAGAGAATGATGTGATTGACTTGACCCATTCCGTTAGCTTAGCACTTGATCGTTTAGTATATTGTTATTGCTTTCTTCATGACTTATACATGTTCCTATGACTATGAGATTATGTAACTCCCGAATACCGGAGGAACACTTTGTGTGCTACCAAACGTCACAACATAAATGGGTGATTATAAAGGTGCTCTACAGGTGTCTCCGATGGTACTTGTTGAGTTGGCATAGATCAAGATTAGGATTTGTCACTCCGATTGTCGGAGAGGTATCTTTGGGCCCTCTCGGTAATGCACATCAATATAAGCCTTGCAAGCAATGTGACTAATGAGTTAGTTGCAGGATGATGCATTACAGAACGAGTAAAGAGACTTGCCGGTAACGAGATTGAACTAGGTATTGAGATACCGACGATCGAATCTCGGGCAAGTAACATACCGATGACAAAGGGAACAACGTATGTTGTTATGCAGTTTGACCGATAAAGATCTTCGTAGAATATGTAGGAACCAATATGAGCATCCAGGTTCCGCTATTGGTTATTGACCGGAGACGTGTCTCGGTCATGTCTACATAGTTCTCGAACCCGTAGGATCCGCACGCTTAACGTTCGGTGACGATCGGTATTATGAGTTTATGTGTTTTGATGTACCGAAGATAGTTCGGAGTCCCGGATATGATCACAGACATGACGAGGAGTCTCGAAATGGTCGAGACATAAAGATCGATATATAGGACGACTATGTTTGGACATTGGAAGGGTTCCGAGTGAGTTCGGGCATATACCGGAGTACCGGGGGGTTACCGGAACCCCCCGGGGAGTGTAATGGGCCTTATGGGCCTTAGTGGAGAGAGAGAGAGGGGCGGCCAGGGTAGGCCGCGCACCCCCTCCCCCTCTAGTCCGAATTTGACTAGGTAAGGGGGGGCGGCGCCCCCCTTTCCTTCTCCCTCTCTCCTTCCTTCTCTCCTACTCCTACTACATGGAAGGGGGGATCCTACTCCCGGTGGGAGTAGGACTCCCCATGGGGCGCGCCATAGTAGGGCCGGCCCTCCCCCTCCTCCAATCCTTTATATACGGGGGAGGGGGGCACCCCATAGACACACAAGTTGATCATTGATCTTTTAGCCGTGTGCGGTGCCCCCCTCCACCATAATCCTCGTCGGCCATATCGTCGTAGTGCTTAGGCGAAGCCCTGCGCCGGTAACTTCATCATTACCATCATCACGCCGTCGTGCTGACGAAGCTCTCCCTCGAAGCTCTACTGGATCGTGAGTTCGTGGGACGTCACCGAGCTGAACGTGTGCAGATCGCGGAGGTACCGTACGTTCGGTACTAGGATCGGTCGATCATGAAGACGTACGACTACATAAACCGCGTTGTCATAACGCTTCCGCTTTCGATCTACGAGGGTACGTGGACAACACTCTCCCCTCTCGTTGCTATGCATCACCATGATCTTGCGTGTGCGTAGGAAATATTTGAAATTACTACGTTCCCCAACACCCCTTGCCTGTTGTTCGGGCGTCAGCGCCTTCTTCGGCTTGGGCACGGCAGCGGTCTTGCGGGGGGCGCGAGGCTTGCATTTGCCGGAGGTGGCGGTCGTCATGCCGGACGAGGCGGGGGAGGCGAGGCCGGCGGCGGCGTCGAGGTCGAGTACGTCGTCGTCCATGGCGGGGGTGGGGTGGGAGCGCGCGCGGGCGGGAGGGTTTGGGGGGAAATGGAGGGAAATGGTGGAGGCTACCACCGACCAGCGGGCCCGGGAGGAGGAGAAGGCGCGCGCGCGCATCCGTCTCGTGTCTGCGCCGACGCAAATCTGGCTGAAAAATGGGCCGGGAATGGGTCGGTAGGTGAACGCCAAGTGGATGCGCGTCCGTTTGGGTCGGCGCGTTAGGCCGACTTTTGTGTCCGCGCCGACCCAAAAGAACGCCAGCGGACGACATGGGTCGCCCCGTTGGAGTTGCTCTTAGTTGCTAAAACAAAACTTATTTAATTCCGGTTACTTCTGTTAAGTGGTGTTTCTGTCACTTTTGGTGAAGTCCCAGCCAATTTTCTTTATTTGTCTTTTTTTTGTAGTTTCATACTTCTTCCGTTTCAAAATACTTGAACAGAGGGAATACTTGTTTTTAAAGTCACTCACTAGTTTTTTTGAAGGCAAAGCAATGCTTTATAACTTAACGGTGCTTGGGCATATCACCCAAAACGCAAGCAGCCACTGAGGGCGGTACATTGGTCTCCCAGTCCATACAAGTACCCGGTAAACACCTACGGCCAATCTGGCCAAGCTCATGCGCCATTGCATTTTCATTTCGCCTACAAACACTCACCCTATGCCTTGCAAACCACAATTTCAACTGGAATTTGATGTCTTCAATGACGACTGCATACGCCGACGAGTCGACCTTTTGTATATCCAGCGCCTCCGCCAACAATTGGGAATCAGTCTCAAAAGCCACCCGGACCGCGCCAATGTCAGCTGCAAGGGCAACTGCTCCAGCCATCGCTTGAATTTCCGCTCCAAAGGCATCTTGGGTTTGTTCTTGCCTACCTGCTCTTGCAGCAATGACTTGTCCCGAAGCGTCCCTGACCACCGCCCCCCAGCCGCAGAAGTAGCTGCCCGGTATGAAGGCCCCATCAAGATTGATTTTGATTTCATCTGGTTTGGGCGGCTGCCACTTCCCCGTCCTTGTTCCCTTCCCTTTCGAAGAGAAGATCTCAGCATATTCCAAAGTACTGCAGCGAACTCTTCTTACTATTTCAGAGAGTCCTGGGGCTAGCTCTCCTTCCCTAATTTTATTCCTGATGTTCCACCACTGCCACCATAACGTGATGATCGTTACCCGCTTGTTTTCAGTCATGGTCCAAAGCGAGTCCAGCATAGCATGAACACTTGTGATCTCCTCCAGCTTGCTCCTCTCCTCCTCCAGACCAAGCTCTCTCCAAGCTGGTTTTACATGCTTACATTTGATGAATAGATGTGCTCCGTCCTCCTCCGCTCTACCACAGAAGAAACATTCTGATTGTTCTAGCTTTAGCCCCATGCGTTTCAGATTTGCACATACTGCCAGTGACTCATGCCGCAGTCGCCAGGCAAACATTTGCAATTTTCGTGGGCAAGGCATTTTCCAGATTCTCTTCCAAGAATCATCTGCAATTGCTTCCAGTCGTCCGGCACCAGCTGAGCTTGTCCCCGGGGCTCCGTTTTGCTCCTGCTTGTGCAACTCGACATGAATTTTATAAGCACTTTTAACCGAATGGTTTCCTTTGCTATCGAAGTGCCATGCCAGGAAATCATCTACACCATCTCGCAGCGGGATTTGCAGTATATGCCGAGCATCTTCAGCACAAAAGGTATCCCTTACTAAAGTCTCGTCCCATTGGCCAGTGACTGGGTCAATCAGTTCATCAACTTTTGTCAGCAGGCTAGCACCTCTTGGTGTGATTACTTCCCTCGACCAGGCCCTTGGTATCCAGGGGTCTTTCCAAATGTCCACCTCTCTCCCATTGCCGATCCTCCATATGTGCCCTTTCTTGACAAGTTCTAGGCCCTGGAGTATGCTTCGCCATGAGTAAGATATGCCATCATGGGGTATCGCTTCCAGCGCACTTTGGTATGGGAAGTACCGGGCTTTGAGCACCCTTGCACACAAGCTCCCCGGATCCTGGATCAACCTCCAACCTTGCCTTGATAGCATGGCGATGTTGAAACTATGCATGTCCCGGAACCCAAGCCCCCCTCGCGCTTTAGGTTGTGTTAACTTGTCCCAACTCAGCCAGTGCATAGGGTTCTGCTTATCCTGTTGGCTCCACCAGAATTTGCCCAGCAACGCATTTAGCTCCGTACAGAAGGTTTTTGTTAGATCGAAACAAGACATCGCAAAGGTAGGTATTGCTTGTGCTACACCCTTCACCAGAACCTCCTTGCTCTCCTTTGCTAGCAGCTTCTCTTGCCACCCATAGACCCTACCACACATATTCTTTTTGAGGTAAGCAAAAGTCTTCCTTCTAGACGGCCCCACATGTACTGGTAGCCCGACATATTTCTCGCTCCAATCCTCACTAGTGATGTTCAGCGCGTTTTTGATAGCAGTTCTCACTCCACCTTCAGTGTTCGGACTAAACATAAGCACCGATTTCTCCACATTGATGCATTGCCCATAGCAGTTTTCATATAGCTGTAATATTTCATGTAAAGCTTCAGCCTCCTGCTGGTTTGCCTTGATCAACAGCATCGAGTCATCTGCAAAGAATAGATGGGATACACAGGGCGCTCTTGGGCACACCTTGATCCCACTAATGTTCTCTCTCTGCTCTGCATCATGCAGCAATGCTGAGAGTCCCTCCGCACACAGCACAAACAGATAGGGGGACACCGGGTCCCCTTGTCTTAAGCCCCTTGATGGGCAAAACTGTTGTGTGAGATCCCCATTGACTTCGATCTGGTATCGAACTGACCGAACACATTTCATAATTAGGTCTACCCATTCTCTCCTGAATCCCAATCTGCACATCATAGCTTCAAGAAAGTTCCACTCAACCCGATCATACGCCTTGCTCATATCAGCCTTCACCGCCGTATACCCATTGTTGCCACTCTTCTTATTCATGACATAGTGCGAAATCTCATACGCAATGCGTACATTATCTGTGATCAGTCTTCCCGGGACAAATGCACTTTGGTTTTCGGACATCAGCTCAGGGAGGATCAACTTCAACCTGTTGGCTAAGACCTTAGAGACAAGCTTGTACAACACATTACACAGGCTGATTGGACGGAGGTCCTTTATTCTCTGCGGATTTTTTACTTTGGGGATCAAAACCACATAAGTGTCATTCCACCCATCCGGCATGTCTCCTCCTCTTAACACTTTCAGCACCTCATCCACAACTTGGTCCCCCATGAAATGCCAGTGCCGTTTAAACACAATGGACGGCATGCCATCCGGTCCCGGTGCCTTGAGGTCACCAATATGGTCAAGGGCGGCCTTGACCTCTTCCCGCGTGAACTCTGCTAGCAGGATATTGTTCATGGCCTGAGTAACCCTCGGCTGGACCTTGTCAAGGAGCTCTGGCAAACGGTGAGGTTGAGACGATGAGAAAAGATCCTGGAAAAATGAGCAAACATAGTTAGTTAAATCCTTCCCCTCCTCCACCACCGACCCATCCTCCTTTCTTAACTCCTTAATTTTGTTCCTCTTCTTCCTCGTCGAGGCCACCGACTCGAGATATTTGATGTTTCGGTTATCATCCCGTAGCCACCACATGTGAGCCCTTTGTTTGAGTTTTGTATGTTTCTTCTCCTCCAGTTCCTCAACCAGGCATCTCAACCTAGCCTCTTCTATGATCTTATGTTCCGACACTGCCTCTTGCATGCATACCTCCAAATCTTTCCTTGCCTTCTTCAACCGTCCTTCCAACTCCCCCACCACCTCTTTACTCCACCTGCTAACATCTCCAGCCACTGTGCGTAACGCTTCGGCTACCCCTCCTTCGCCCGCTTCCCTACTGCTCTCCCAAGCTCCCCTGATAATATCTTCACATCCATCCTCCTGCAGCCACCTAGCCTCAAAGCGAAAAGTCCCATCCCCACGCTTCCAATCTCTGTCCATGTTTTCAGTGTTAACAACAACAGGGCGATGATCAGAGTGTCTAGGCGTACCATTGATAACTGCATAGTCCGGGAACTGCATGCACCACTCCTCATTTGCTATGGCTCTGTCTAACCTCTCGCAAATATATGTACGTAATTCTTTGCTATGGTTCCTCCATGTGTACATATCTCCTTCGAACCCAATGTCCTCTAGTTCACAAACTTGCATAGCCTCCCGGAAACCATCTAGATAGTGTTTGGGTCGAGCTGCTCCTCCTGTTTTCTCTGTACTCGTCAGTATCTCATTGAAGTCACCAATACAGAGCCAAGGTCTCCCTCCCTGGTGTTGTTGTTTTAGGACCCGTAGTGTTCTCCATGTCTCCTTTTTCCTTTCCATAGCCGATTCCCCATACATGCCCGTGAGCCTCCACACCAGCCCATCATCCATCTTCACATCGACATCAATATGCCTCCTCCCAAACGAACGCAGAGTCACATCCACCTCCTTTCCCCAAAATATTGCTACTCCCCGACTCCTTCCTTCCCCCTTCCATGAGCACATGTGAACGAGTCCAAGCATCCATCTAAACCGGTCCAGCTCCTTCTCCTCCAGTCTAGTTTCACACAAAAACAAAACATCGAGTTCCTCCACTCTTCCCAGATCGAGAAGAGAACGAACTGCCGGGCCGTTCCCGAGCCCCCGGCAGTTCCAGCTCACGATTTTCATTGCTCCCGGCGGGGCTGCATGAGCAGCCCGGCCGATATGCTTATGGTGTTTTCTTCCTCTGTCTGGTCTCCTCCACTCCTCTTCCGTTCCTCCACCTGCTCTATCACTTCTAGCCGCCGGCCCTTCCTTGCAAGAATATCATCTTCCACCTCCATCTCTTCTCCCCCTCTTTTTCCCAGCTGCACTCCCAGGCTTGGCTGGTTTTCATCACCTCCTCTGCGCACCTTTCTCCTAAAAGTTTTGTTTTGCAGGCCCTTCCCTTCCTTTCCCTCCTTTCCATCTTTCATCTCCTCCTTCTTACTGTTTAATGTATCTTCCTTAGTCCTCTCTATTGACACTTGCATATTTTCTTTACCATCCGACTCCCTCATCTTCTCCTGTATAGGTTTCTCCCTGGCCCTCTCAGCTGGATCTTCTACTGCAAAAGTAAGTTGCTTCACCGTTTGGCTGTTTAACGTTTGTATATGCTCCGCACCCCCGATGGCCTTTGCTGGACTATTAACCTCCATCTCCTCTCCATCCTCATTGTTTTTTGTGCTCCTCGATGAGTCATTTCCCTTCCTCCAGTGTGATGTATCACTACGTGAACCACCCGTGCCCCTACCCAGATTGTACTGCCTCCTTTCCCCAGTCAGCTGGCCGCCTCCACTTCCTCTACCCGTATTACTCGATTTCGTGCCACTGCTAGACCTCTACCCAGCCACTTCGATCTTCCTCCTTCATCTCCCCTCATATGTGATTCCTCTGCTCTCATCCAAGGTTCATATTGAGGCGCCTCACCCTGCACTGGCTTTTTGCAACACTCCTTCTCACCGTGTCCTATGATACCGCACGTATAACAAAAATCCGGTAATATTCATATTCAAACCTACACCATAATAAATCCTTCCTCTTTCTATTCCTCATCTGCGTATCTGTTTCAACTTCGGTATCCTCCGCTGGTCCTTCCTTCTTCCTCTCCCTCTCTAACACAAAACCCCTCATCAATGGCTCCGTGATATCCAACCTGACCTTCAGTCGCAGAAACTTTCCTACAGCCATCCCATCATGCCCAACATCCACCTCAATCACTTCATGGAACTCCGCTCCGATCTTCTCTCCTGTACCCCTGTTCATATGTCCCAGAGGCAGGCCAAACACCCTAATCCACATAGGTATCAGGTTGAATTCATATTCATCCACTATTTTTTCCGGATCAAATTCCTCCATCACAATTAATTCCTTATCAAACCACCAAGGTCCCTCCTCAAGGGCTCTCCTCCCTCCCGACGCCTGCCTAAAGGTGAACAGAAAGACATTGGTTCTCAACTCCTTGCAACCCACACCCTTGATTGGGCACCAAATTCTTCCCAACGTCTGCCCTACTACTCCTGCACGCACTGGCTTCTCCGAGAACAGTTTACCCACTGCTTGGGGTTCATGTGATGACCACTCAATCGCCTGTCCCTTCTCCGCCTCGCCAATCTTCAGTCCCTTCCTCTCCGCCGCCGACAATTTCAGACCTCCCATCATCCCTTCCACATCCTCCATCCCCGCTCCCCCCGTCCCCCTGCAACGAAGAACCCTAGGGAATTCGAACAGTGTATGACGACCGTGAACCCTAGCGCACGAAAGGCTTATGGTGGATTGGACGGGATTGGGTATGTGATCATAATCAGAGCACTGGCGCTAGACCAGATCTGCAGCCCGTGAACTCCCAGGTGAGGGAACCCTAGCGATCTCGAGCGATCGCCTCGCGATCGCCTTTCCGTGACTTTCGCTAACCGTCACCCTAGGGACGGACCTCCACTCACTAGTTACAATTGTCTTTATGGAGTATCTAGCTGGCGAACGTCAGATATTTGGTGATCTCCAACGAACGCACGATGAACCCTTGGATCTAGCTTTTTATTTGTTTTGTTTTTTTAGTTTCATACTCCCTTCGTTTCAAAATACTTGTCGTGGAAAGTTCCATCCACTTTTGTGCACATAATAGAAACATTCACGACAAGTATTTTGAATAGAGGGAGTACTTGTTTTTAAAGTTGCTCACTGGTTACAATTGTTTTTACGGTATATCTTTTTTTTGCGAACTGTTTTTACGGTATATCTAACTGGCGAACGTTAGATAGTTGCTCACGAATCTTGAAGCAGGAAGAGGTCACATGACAGCTACATAAAAGCGTTTGCTATATTCACGTTCCTCACGAACGTTCCTTCTTTTTATCTTCCCACACAAATATGTCTGATGTGTGGCTCGAACTCCACAACCTCATGAAGGAACGAGGGCGGGCTCACTAATTGGACTAGAAGCGGGTTGTGAAATTTCTGATCAAACTTGCCATATTTTTTAATCTAAAATGAATTCATTTTTTTGTTTTTGTTTTTCTGAAAACGTCCAGAGATTCCAAAAAGTATCCATCTTTTGAAAAGAACAAAAATCCCTACAAATCCAAAAGGCTGCCATGTTTTTTTAGAAAACACATGTTTTAAAACTTGCCATGTGCATTATATTTGTTTTTTTTTGCCATCTACCTATTTTTACAAATCTCAAAATTTGCCATGTTTATTTAGAGGATAATTTTTCTAAACTTGCCATGTTCAATTTTCTTATAAGTAGCATGGCATTTTTTGTAGGAACCATGTCATTTTTGTAGAAACCATGGCATTTACAATGTATACACAAGGGCATTTTTATTTGTAAGAGCATGCCATTTTTTATTAAGAGCATCAAATTTTTATTTTTAATGGGCAATGCATCTTCATTATCAAGAGCATGAAATTTTTTTAAAGTATGAAATTTTATTATAAAAAGCATGGCATTTTTTCTATAGAGAATGGCATTTTTTTAAAGAGCATGGCATTCTTATTTTGCATGGCATTTTTTAAAATAGCATGACATTTTTTTGTAGAGCATGTCATTTTTATTATAAACAGAATGTCATTTTTTCCCCTATAGAGCATGCCACTTTTTATTTTCGAAAACATGACATTTTTATTATAAAGAGCATGCCATTTTTTATTTTGTAGGGCATGACAACTTTGTTAGTAAGAACAAGGCATTTTTTAATCATTCAGAGCATACCTTTTTTTATTTTATGAAGAGCATGGCACTTTTTAATCTATAGCATGCTAAATTTATTTGTTGTTTTCTACAAAGAAAATAATTTTCATAATTTTTAGATCATGCCAGTTTGTAAAATTATGTTCTCTGCCTTTTATGTATCAGCTATTTTTTTCCTTTTCCGATGGTATTTCTTTTACAAAAAGCAGTTTTTTCAAAATTTATGAATATTTTTCAAATTCATGAGCTCGTTCAAATTATTTAAAAAAATTGATGGATTAAAAAAACAATGAACTTTTTTTGAACTTGTGAAACTCTTTCAAATTTGATGATTTTTCTTCAAAATCGATGAATTTTTCTTCAACCTTTCAAAATTTTGGACTTTTGTGAAATTCGTGAACTTGTTTTCAAATTTTGAGATCTTTTTCAAATTCACACACTTTTTAAAAGGGACCTCCCGAGCGTGATTCTAAAAAAGGGACTCCCCTGGCGAGCGTTCCATAGGGGACGATTTGGTTCGCTGCAATGAACCTGTTTTCGTGAGAAGGACCCCAGATTTATATTGAAAATAAGGAATGGTACAACACAATCCCAGGAAAATAGGAAATTACAAATAGCACCATGGGGAACCAATCTAGCCCCACCACCAACGCGTGATGAGGGCGCCGCCGCTCTTTGCCAGAGCAAGAGAAACCATCGGGAAGTCACCATCCTCGGTCTGGGAGGACTGCGCCGGCTTGTTGAACAACGACGATGAAGCGTCGCCATCGACGAGAACCGGCAAATCCGGGGTCACCATGTTCCTACAAAAGCTCCATGCCCCCATGTTGAAGCCGGAGCGCGCGTCACCATGACGGCGGGGCCAGGGCATAAAATCCACCTCGACGTCAGCACCGCTGCCACACGAGCCTCGATTGGTTATCTTGCTACCAAATCTGTCGACGAACGCCTCATAGCAACCCACCGAAATCCAATCTGAAGCAGATTTATTCCACGCCGCTACCACCATAACCATCATCAAGACAGAAACGATAGAAGGGAGAAAACCTAGCTCTAACCTAACTACGCTCCATCAATGAGATGTCGAAGTTCCGTCCTCTCCCACCGCCGAAGTGGCCGGCGGAGAGAGGAGGAACCCCTCGACTCGCTGGCGGAAGACGGTGCCAGATGGGCCACCTTCGGTTCGCCTCTCTCACAGGGAGGGAAAAGCAGTTATGGAGCAAACAAAACGTTAGAGCATCTCCACTCGTTCGCCCCCCCCCAGCGCATAGGCTAGCGCTCTTTCGGGGGCTCGCCCGGCGATTTTTAGGACCTGGGGGCGATCTAGGTCCCAGCCACGCCCCCAGGTGCCGCCCCCAAGGTGCCGCAAAACCAAACTTGGTCCATTCCCGCTACCCCAAAAATGCCACAAGTCCGGCGATCAGCGCCATAGTTCGGCGATCACCTTGCCACAATTCGGCGGTCAAATAAAAAGGTCGGCGTGCAAAAGAAAGGACGGACGCATAGGCAATGCATCAAACGGCGGTGTCGGCCTCCGGCGTCGGAGGAGTCGGTGTGCGAGGGCTGGTCAGCGTCAGCGCGGCTTCTGTGCAGGGCGTCGTCGAGGCATCATCACTCGGGCTTGGCGTTGGTGTTGGCGTCAGCGTCGGCGTGGGAGTTGGCGCCATGGTCGACGCCATCTGGTTCAGGATGAGGCCACGCTCTGCCATGTACCACGCCTTGAGTTGCTCGTCGTCACTCCGGAGCATGTCCGCGCCCCCATCAGGAAAGCCAGGTCGGTGTTCCTCTTCTTCGCGGCGACGTTGGTACGGAGCAGGTCGAGCTTGACGGCGCTGTTCGTCATCAACACCGACCACCGCGCCTTGGTTTTCTCTTCCCGCTGGGCAGCCCGGGTCTGGCTGTCAGCGAGGCAATGCTCGATGGACTCTTGCACACGGGCGGTGGCCGACTCGGTGTGTTTCGCCGACTTGGCCCTTTTGTTGCCGTCCAGGCGCCCGTCGGCCGCGCCCGGTGTCGGCTTGTACGTCTCCTTGGCCTTTGCGAGGGTGTGCCGGACTTCCGCCCACTTCTCGCACTTCTCGATCCGGGAGAAGACGTGGAGGTACTTGAAATCTTGGTCGGTGCTGATGTCTTGGCGATACATGGCGAGCATCCGCACCATCTGCGCCGAGGAACAATAGTCGGCGGCGCACACGGCGAAATTAAATGGCAGAGACCGGTGTGCCATACCTGACCCCCGATGCTGGCGCCGCTCTCCGAGCGAGCCGCGATCTCCTCGACAATACCATGCCATTTGTTGCACGCCGTTTGGATAAGCCCCCAATGGTTCGCCATTGCCTTCGACCCGCGCTGCATGTAGACGCCTTTGAAGTAGGGGTCGACAAGCTTGCGCTCGTCGAACTCGGCCTTGATGCACTCCCAATACGTGTCAACGCTCTGGTTCATGCCGGTGATCGGGTCGAGGCAGACGACTTTCCACGCTTCGGCGAGGCACTTGTCCTCCTTGGACGCCCACTTGACACGCGGCTCGCTGGTCCTGGCCGCCCGCTTCTTCTTCTTCTTCTTCCCTTTCCTCGCCGGAGCAGGCGCCGGCTCCTCCTCCTCCTCTGGCTCCTCCTCGCCGTAGTCGAGCTCGACGTCCATGTCGCCGTTCAGGTTCACTATATTGAAGGAAATATGCCCTAGAGGCAATAATAAAGTTGTTATTTATATTTACTTATATCATGATAAATGTTTATTATTCATGCTAGAATTGTATTAACCGGAAACTTAGTACATGTGTGAATACATAGACAAAACAGACTGTCCCTAGTATGCCTCTACTTGACTAGCTCGTTATTCAAAGATGGTTAAGTTTCCTGACCATAGACATGTGTTGTCATTTGATGAACGGGATCACATCATTATAGAATGATGTGATGGACAAGACCCATCCGTTAGCTTAGCATAAATGATCGTTTAGTTTTATTGCTATTGCTTTCATCATGACTTATATGTGTTCCTCTGACTATGAGATTGTGCAACTCCCGAATACCGGAGGAACCCCTTGTGTGCTATCAAACGTCACAACGTAACTGGGTGATTATAAAGATGCTCTACAGGTGTCTCCGATGGTGTTTGTTGAGTTGGCATAGACCGAGATTAGGATTTGTCACTCAGTGTATCGGAGAGGTATCTCTGGGTCCTCTCGGTAATGCACGTCACTATGAGCCTTGCAAGCAATGTGACTAATGAGTTAGTTGCGGGATGATGCATTACGGAACGAGTACATAGAATTGCCGGTAACGAGATTGAACTACGTATGATGATACCGACGATCGAATCTCGGGCAAGTAACATACCGATGACAAAGGGAACAACGTATGTTGTTATGCGGTTTGACCGATAAAGATCTTCGTAGAATATGTAGGAGCCAATATGAGCATCCAGGTTCCGCTATTGGTTATTGACCGGAGATGTGTCTCAGTCATGTCTACATAGTTCTCGAACCCGTAGGGTCCGCACGCTTAAACGTTCGATGACGATTTGTATTATGAGTTATGTGATTTGATGTACTGAAGTTTGTTCGGAGCCCCGGATGAGATCACGGACATGACGAGGAGTCTCTAAATGGTCGAGAGGTAAAGATTCATATATTGGAAGGTTGCATTCGGACATCGGAATGGTTCCGAGTGATTCGGGCATTTTTCCGGAGTACCGGGAGGTTACCGGAACCCCCCGGGAAAAGACATGGGCCTTATGGGCCATAGGAGGGAGGTTAACCAGCCCACAAAGGGCTGGTGCGCCCCCCACAAGGGAGGAGGCCAAATTGGACTTGGGAAGGGGGCGCCACCCCCTTTCCTTCTCCCTCTCCTTCCCCTTCCCCCCCTCCGGTAGAAGGAAAAAAGGGTGGGGCCGAATCCTACTAGGACTGGAGTCCTAGTATGACTCCCCTCTCCCTGGCGCGCCCCTTGTTGGCCGGCCTCCTCCTCCCCTCCTCTATATACGGGGGTAGGGGGGCACCCCAAAGGCACAACATACAATCTCTTAGCCGTGTGCGGTGCCCCCCTCCACGGTTTTACACCTCGGTCATATCATCGTAGTGCTTAGGCGAAGCCCTGCGTCGGTAACTTCATCATCACCGTGACCACGCTGTCGTGCTGACGGTACTCTCCCTCGGCCTCAGCTGAATCAAGAGTTCGAGGGACGTCACCGAGCTGAACGTGTGCAGATCGCGGAGGTGCCGTGCGTTCGGTACTTGATCGGTTGGATCGCGAAGACGTTCGACTACATCAACCGCGTTACTAAACGCTTCCGCTTTCGGTCTACGAGGGTACGTGGACACACTCTCCCCGCTCGTTGCTATGCTTCTCCTAGATAGATCTTGCGTGATTGTAGGTAAATTTTTTGAAATTACTATGTTCCCCAACATGTATCATCTTGGGCTGTGAACCCGGGGGAGGCGGCGGCGGCCGAGCCGGTCGTGATGATGTCGTCCATGTCGGCCTCCGTCGCGTCGGTGTCACCGAGATGCGACGAGGAGACTTGTGAGAAGAGTAGCACGCCATAGCGGAGAGGTGGCTTCGGGGAGGCTGCGTAGGCCGGCGATGAGTAGGTGTACGGGGGGTATTGCACGCCGGCGAAGGCGGGTGAGGGAGTGCGCTGGGGTGACCATGTGGGAAGGTGATGTTGGGGTTGAACCCGCCGTGCGCGTCGCCGTCGGCGTAGCCCGGCGATGGCGTGCATGCAGCCCCAGTGTTGTGGCGACGACGAGAAGCCGGCCGGAGACCCGACGCTTTGCTGGCTCCAGGACGCGTACGGGCCGTGGCCGCCGGGTCGATTCATCATCCCCGCGCGAGCCGCCTCGGCTTGTTCGGCCGCGCGATCCGCCTGCTCTGCCACCGCCGCCCTGTCCCGGGCCTTCTTGGGGTTGGCCCTGTTTCGCCGGTCGGTGGTGACAGCCACCTGACGCTGAAATTCTACCTTCCAGTCGGCGTTAGACATGCCCGGGGGCTTGAACGGCGGCGCCCTCTGCTTCCTTTGTTTCGGCTGGGTGGTGGCGGTGGCGGTGGCATCCGTCGCGGCACGGAGGGCCACGTACTTTTTCGGCGGCATGGCGGCTGGTTGGAGGGGAGGAAGAGGAGATTGGTGGGAGGAATGGAGAATGGGAGGGCAGCCGAGGGAGGAAAGCGGGGGGAAACGGCGGGAAAAGGGCCTCCTCACGCCGATAGAGCGGCCCACGCCCCTTTTCGCTTCGGCCGGCGCCCCCAGGCGACCCCCGGGCGCTTGGGTTCGGCTCGGGTTCGCCGGCTGTTATTTCGGCCGAAGCCGGCACTAAAATGAGATCCTGGGACGTGACTGGGCTGATTTTCGGGCGTCGACGCTAAAAAAACGCCTTGAGGGACCTGTTTGGAGGGGGGGGGGCGCGACTGGAAATGCTCTTAGCTGGAGCCTGCCCTGCAGCTGACGGCCATCATATTTTTTATTTGGGTTTAGGTTGCTTACCACATGGACCGTGTGGTGACGGACTGACGGTCGACACATGTTTGGTCCTTGTGTTTTGTTGTGTGCACAAAAGCGGCCAAGCGGGTAGCATGACTTTCGAAATTTCCAGGCATCCGCGCCTTCGAACAGTTCGAAAAAGACAGCCCGCTAACCTGGCTCCAACCCGTGAACTCATCCCGACTCTGTTATCTCGAGACTCGCACTGTGCACGGGACGCGACACGCGAGTCACTGGATCCGGGCCCTAGTAGAGAGGCCGGAACGCGGCGGCGCCGCCCGAGATGGAGACGGACGCGCCGGCGGCAGGGAGGGAGGCGAAGGAGTCGCCGGACCTGGCGCCCCGGGTGCCACAGATCCTGGGCGCCGGCCTCGACCGCCACACCCAGTCGCGGCCCATGGCGCTCCGCGACCGCAGCGCCACCCCCGTGGTCGGGGCCCTCGCCCGGGACCTCTCCCGCGCCGCTCCCCCGACCGCCGCCCCGACGCGCGTGGTGCCCAAATCCACCCCGCGCCCGTCCCCGACAACAGGCTCGCTGCCCCCCCTCCGGCCTTCGCCCGTCCTAAGGTTCGCGCCCCCATTTGTTCCCCAATTGAGACCGCTTATCAGTTGGTCCCGTGATTTCGTTCCATTCGGTAGTTTTTGCTTATCTGAGTTTGTGTCGAACTCTGATACATTGTGGCACATGGATTCGGTTCGTTGAATGTATGATATTGGTATGGCGTCAGTGCACGATTACGGATACTGTCCGGTCGCCTATGGATAATTTCGAATTCGACATATACTCAGTGAAACGGGATGATCTAATAAACTGTCAGATTCATTTTTTGTTACTGTTGACGATGATAATCAGGAGATTGTTATCTCAATGCTTCTGGTGCTGGGTGCCTTTTAGTTTTACCTAATCCTTGTGTATGAAGGTCTTGTGCATGGATTGGTTTATCATTATGTATAGGTTGACTGAGCAATTGAGCTCCCCATTCATAAACATATCGTTTCCTTTTGCTGATTAGGAATTGAGCATGTCCCTGCAGTAGTGAAGCACTCATCAAGTTAATTCAATGTCTTTGAATAACGTAGCAGAGGTAAAGCTCCCCTTGAAACGATAGTTTAATCCGTACAAAGGGCCCAGCGCTAGATTTTGTCCTGGCAGTCACAACAAGAAGGATTCTGAATTCCCACGTTGGACAGCCCTAACATTGTCATGCACTCATGCTGGTGTGTGCTGTTTGCGGGTTAGTACCATCCGACAGTTCAGATAGCCAGTAATGTGTTAGATTGCAGCACTGGAGGTGCCAGTCAGCAGACCCAAATGCCACCTGGGCCGGAATATTTGGTGGGGACATATTCCTGAAAATACACCTCACACATGATTATCAACAAAAAGCCCCCAAATGTGACTTACCGTGTCCATCATGGGTGGTCTAGGCTCTGCGTGGTCGTAAGCATGAAAGCGATCTCATAGCTGGGAGTTACTGTTTGTCGTCTTGAATTTCACCCTGTTGGCCATGAGCATGTTTGGTCTCTTGGATCTTTTCCTGCGTTAGGATGACTGCTACTCTAGGCAGACTACCTTGCTTTATTTCTTTAAGATTCATATATGTTGTTTCATAACATGGAAGGCCTACTGAAAAAAACGATTAGATAAACAATCGATAAAAGTGCAAACTTGATGTACACGTTGGGCTCCCGGCACTCCAATTTTTACTTCTTAATTGCGAGAGTAATCTCTATTCTTAATAGGCGGTGAATAAGAAAGTCTCTCCGAGCTCTGCGCATTCGGGCCGTCAGATTGTGTCGGTCACACGATCTGAACCGCCAGTGTTGTGGTGAAAACCTAGCGCTGCCCAGTCAGCAGACCCAAATGCCGCCTGGGCCGGAATATTTGGTGGGGACATAATCCTGAAAATACACCCCACACACGGTTATCAACAAATAGGGCCCCAAATGCCGCTTACCGCGTCCATTATGGGTGGTCTAGGCTATGTGTGGTCGTAAGCATGAAAGCGATCTCATAACTGGGAGGTACTGTTTGTCGTCTTGAATTTCACCCTGTTGGCCATGAGAATTTTTGGTCTCTTGGATCTTTTCCTGCGTTAGCATGACTGCTACTCTAGGCAGACTACCTTGCTTTATTTCTTTAAGATTCATATATGTTGTTTCATAACATGGAAGACCTACTGAAAAAATTCATTAGATGAACACTCGGTAAAAGGGCAAACTTGATGTACAAGTTGGGCTCCCAGCACTCCAATTTTTACTTCTTAATTGCTAGAGTAATCTCTATTCTTAATAGGTGGTGAATAAGAAAGTCTCTCCGAGCTCTGCGCATTCGGGCAGTCAGACTACATTTAATTAGGGCTTTTATATCGATTTTCTTGCTGCATTCTTCTCATAAATAAATGATTACATAAAAAATCATCCTATTGTTTATTTTTTTTCTACTGCAATGTTTTCATACCACTTGCCGGTTGATATCAAATGTAAAAATGGAAGGCCTTTTCAACTAGTATGCAAATAGCATAGGCATGATATGGTTATGAGCAGTCACCTCTCTTTTTAGGTGCAAGTTTCCTTTGTTTAACGGTAGTTATTATTTTTCTTGGAAATGATAATCCTCCTTAGGTAGCATCAAATTGAATCCTCTGCCCTTTCTTTGTTCTAATTTTTTTCTTTTCGTTGCAGCTACCTTATGTACCGCTCTTCTGTTTGTTCAAGGAACAACTCCAACAACATGTGTGTGTTCACGTGATGAAAGTTGTCATGGGCTCATGGCTTATTGTAAGCTTGCGCAAACTTTACATAATCTTGCACATCTCTCAATTTTATGCACCTCGGTGACATTCAGTCGTTTATTGAACTCTCTGTATCTTTATTTGTTCAATACTTGCTTCACTGGAACCATTTTGTTTTTGTCATGTACAGCTCGACTTGAGCCTAAATTATTATGCATTCACTCAAGAAATCAGTCCTGGACTAGAAAGCCGCTAGCTACCTTTGCATTTTTGTTTTTGAGTAACATTTCTGTATTTATGTACCTACACACCAATAAACTGTTTCACTTCCTCAACTACAAACTCACCCCTTAAGCTCCGCCTGTGGATTTATAGGTATATCCCTTTCTTCTTTCTCTTGGTAGTGTGCTTTCAGTCACGGCTCATGTCATCGTGCTTGCCTTTTTACTCTCCATACCTCTAAACTCAAAATTCTGGCTTATAATTTTGGGTTCAAAGGGGTGAGCTTAGATAGTGGTTTCGGCTTTGAGCTTTTATTTTCTGTATCAAGATGAGTATATGTTTGAACTTTGAAGAGTAAATCAGTACCATATATTGTTATGACACAATGCCAAATGTATATAGTTCTTGTGTTTTATCCTGTATATACGTGGTTATAGGGTTAATCTTTCTTGGTTAGTCTTTGATGTTTTGTCTTTTTATTGATGGTGCTTTGTTAATTGGCTAAGTAAATTATGTTGTCATGAATGTGCTTATCAGTTGAGAGATTTTTTTTGTCTATTAAGATCTGCCTTCGTTTGTTATTGGTATGTGCAGAGCACCTGTTTGCTGAAATGGCTACATACAAATCCTTTATTGAGGGATAGTTGGAACCTTGGAGATCTGCTTGTTTTGCTGCGGAGAGTGATCACGGAGCACTACGGGAAGAGCAAGTAAGCGTATTAAGATAGTGCACAAAGACTCTTGATTAGATCAAGGAAATACCAGGTAGGTATATTTGGATACTCCTTTGACATGCCTATCTCAACTTGAATATAGCTCGCATGTTACAATAATTAAAATTATTTTGGTGGTTCTTGATTATTAATGTAGGTCGTGTCATCTTTGACAAGTATGAGACCGGAGGTTGCTCCAACTTATGGATTTTCATATAAACCCAAATCCTAACAAGTAAGGGCTTTCCTTTGTGTGGATTATTCAGAATCCTGTGAGTAAATTGGATTAGTACATTGCGAGTTCATTTGCCTTCTGCACCCTGCTTCTGTTTCTATCCAATAACATTATTTCTGTTTTTCTTATATTGATGTTTATGGCTTTGGTTATCATGGGGTTTAAGTAAACCTGCACTTGATTATTTTCATTTCCTATTTTCTTTAAGCTTTGTGTGTTCCTTTTCATAAACCACTATTTTTACAGTAATGCTATCTGGGGAACGTTCCTTGGGGATGAAATCCCAGCGAACGTCCCCAGAGCCGTCTGTTCGGGATCAGACGTGGCAGTTTTGGACCAAGAACTCCTCAGATTTAAATGAAATGCCATAGCAGTTTTGAAAATTGCCACCCCTCACTGAAGAGCCGCGCGGTTCGCAAATGCCATCCTGGCTGGCGAACGGTTGCTGGCTATTGGTGTCCCTATTTTTACAATGGTAAGATGGTCTAGAGTAATGATTTCGTTAGGCACTTTGATTCTACCAGTTTAAGCTATCTGGTAGAACCCCTACGCGCATGGTGCCCAAATCCACCGCGCGCCTGACCCCGACAACCGGCTGGCTGTTCCCCTCCGGCCTTTGCCCATCCTAAGGTTTGCGCCCCTGTTGTTCCCCAATCGAGACAACTTATCTGTTGGTTATGTGATTTCGTTCAATTTGGTAGTTTTTGCTTTGGCTGCAATATGTGTACAAGGAGTTTGTGTCGAACTCTGATACATTGTGGCGCATGGATTCGGTTCATTGAAAATATGATATTGCTATGAAATCAATACATAATTATAGACTATCTCTTTGTTTGGGTCACCTATGGATAAATTTGAGTTCGACGTATATTCACTGAAATTGGATGATCTAATAAACTGTTAGATTCATTTTTTGTTACTGTTGACGAGGATAACATGGAGATTGTTATCTCAATGCTTCTTGCGCTAGGTACCTTTTAGTTTTCCTATTCCTTGTATAGGAAAGGTACGGTTGTGGTCTAGGATCTATGTTTATCACTATGTAGATTGACTGAGCATGTGAGCTCATTATTCATAAACATATTGTTTCCTTCGCTGATCAAGGATTGAGCATGTTTCTGCAGTAGTGACACACTCGTCAACTTAGTTCAATGTTCTTGAATACCGTAGCAGATGTAAATATTCCCTTGAAACAATGTTAATCTGTACAAAGGACTCAATGCGAGATTTCGTCCTAGCAGTCACAACAAGAGGATTCCTCAATTTCCATGTTGGACAGCCCAAACATTGTCATGCACTCATGCTGGTGTTTGCTGTTTGCGGGTTAGTACCATTTGATAGTTCAGACAACCAGTAATGTGCTAGATTGCAGCACGAGAGGTGCCGTTTGCAGGTTAGGGTTCTCGCCTCGTTGGCATGATTTACTCACTCCTATATGTCCTCGATGAGGTTAATGTACTTTGTTGGGACTTCGTGTTTCTCCAAGCCCACCACGTGACATTCTGTGTAATCTTATCGTGGGCCTTCTCCAAGTCAATGAACACCATATGCATGTCCTTCTTTTGCTTCCTTTATCTCTCCATAAGTAGTCGTACCAAGAAAATGGCTTCCATGGTTGACCTCCCAGGTATGAAACCAAACTGGTTTTCGTCCCACTTGTCATTCTTCTCGAGTAGTGCTCGACAACTCTCTCTCATGGCTTCATTTTATGGCTCAAAACTCAATTCCATGGTAATTAGTACAACTTTGAACATCCCCCTTGTTCTTGAAGATTAATACTAATATACTCCGCCACCATTCTTCGGGCATCTTGTTTGACCGAAAGATGAGGTTGAAAAGCTTAGTTATCCATACCATTGACGTCTCCAAGGCCTCTCCACACATCAATGGGAATCAATCAGGGCCCATCCTTGCCTCCTTTTTTGCCTCCCCGACCTCGTCCTGGATTCGTCACACAAAACGGACATTCGTATCATCAAAGGACTCATCCAACTCAATGGTAGAGCCCTCATTTTGTCCATTGAACAACTTGTCAAAGTACTCTCGTCATTTATGCTTGATCTCCTCATCCTTCACCAGAAGCTGATTTGCTCGTTCTTTGATGCATTTGATTTGGTTGACATCTCTTGCCTTCCTCTCTTTGATCTTGGCCATCTTATAGATGCCCCTTTCGCCTTCCTTAATGTTTAAACGCTGGTGGAGGTCTTTATACGCTCGACCCCTTGCCTCACCCACAACTCGCTTTGCAGCCTTCTTCGCCACCTTGTACTTCTCTAAGTTGTCTGGCACTCCTATCCAGATATAGGCATCTGAAACAGTCTTTCTTCTCCTTAATAGCCTTCTGGATATCATCGTCCACCACCATGTATCTTTAGCTTCGCTTCTCCTACCCTTGGTCACCCCAAACTCCTCCGAAGCTACCTTCCAAGCGCAAGTCGCCATCTTCATCCACATATTATTTGCATCATCTCCTTCCTCCCAAGGACCCTCCTTATAACCCTATCCTTGAAAGTCCGAGCCCCCCCCCCCCCCCCCCTTGAGCTTCCACCACTTCGTTCTAGCGACTTTGGCGCTCTTATCCCGCTGGGCACGAATCGGAAAGCAAAAGTCAGCCGCAAGTTTATGTTGAGGGACAACACTCTCCCCAGGTATCACCTTACAATCTAGGCAAGCACGCTTGTCTTCTCTTCTCGAGAGGACGGAATCAATTTGGCTACAGTGTTGTCCACTACCAAAAGTCACTAGATGAGATTCTCTCTTTCTAAAGTGAAGCTAAAGACATCCTCTCCTTCTTGATTCCTGCTGCCATATCCAAATCCCCCATGCACTCCTTCAAAACTTCGTGTTAGATGTACCTATCTGGCCATTGAGATTCCTCCTATGAAGAACTTCTCGCCAATAGGTACACTCCTAATCATGTCCTCTAGGCCTTCCCATAACTCTCTTGGTGCTCTCACTGTGACCTACTTGCAGGGCATACGCACCGATAACAGAACTAAGTCCCGACGACTAGCTTGACCAGGATAATCCTGTCCCCTTGCCTCTTGACGTCTACCACTCCGTACTTGAGGCTCTTGTTGATCAAGATGTCTACTCCATTTTTGTATGTAGATGTCCCCGTGTGCCCCAGCTTGAAGCCAGTATCCTCTACCTCCTTCACCTTTTGTCCCTTCGATTTGGTCTCTCCTCACTGCTGCATCCACTAACTCCCATAACTTACCTGCCAGGGATCCTACGTTCCAGTTACCTATGCGGATCCTACTAGGCTCGGCTAGTTTCTTTACCCTTTGCAGTCATCGAGTCAAATTTGAAGACCATTGCTCATTTTTCACTACATCGGAGCGTTGATGGAGCGCGCCACTAAGGATGCAATGACCAGGATCCTTGCTCACTTACCACTCTATCCAGATCAAGATACGACGCACCACCAAAGGGGTGACAGCCCGACAAGTCATGTCGAGGTACACATGTAAATACACACAGAGAAGGCAAAAGTAGAGTTAAAAGGTGAGTTATTATGTCTTCTCACTTGACCTTCAGCATAGTCTATTCTCATAACTATCACCAAAACATCGCGAAGAACTTCATGCGTTCCATTCTTTGTAGGCATGTAGCAAGATTAGATGGAGATTCTCACTCAGCAGTGAAGCTTGACAAAGTAGATACCTAAAGAGTTGATAGAGTAAGAGAGTGTGGAACAGAAAACAACTCTGTTGTCAGTAGAACTGTTCACCACTTCAATCAACAACTATGACATGTCATGTTTTAGCAATCACGTGCCGTATTAAATCTTAAATGCACAAGAATAAACAAGCTAATTTTATTACCTTGTTTTTCTTGTTCGTTTCACTTCGTCTTTACGATATTCATCAACGTTGCAATTGTATTTAGACCCCTCGAATTCAGAGGCAATAATCCTTGTTCTACTGGTTTCTTTTCTTTGGCGATAGTCTTCCTTTTCACTATTCATGACTTCCTTGTTGCCTCACATGTTCTGATAGCCAAGTACCACATGATGAGCTTCACGTACACTTTGCTTGGCTAAGCCATCAGACCCGTGGCTTTTAGCTTTCCCATCTTCCTCGATAAATCCAATACATAAATTGGTTGTCAAGCACCAGGAGTTTATACAAGGTAAAAAGATGCAACACATGTAGACGAGGAGTTTGTAAAAGACATACAAAATCAACAACCACAATGAACAACATCCTAAACAAAGCAAGAAAAGCACAATAAAATTATCCCATTCACTTGGAGTTGGTGTGTTTCAGTATAGTCTATTCTTATTCTACAACAAACTCTATAATCCACCCTTTTTAAACTTTGATTCTATTCTCTTATTAATTAATGAATGGGGCAAATCTATAACCTCCGTTTAAAAAATAGTGCCACACCGACCAAATGCCATTACAATCTCTGTAAACACTTCATAACATAAGCCCATACCTTCTCTGATAGGCATATATTAATGATTTGAGAATTAATAGATTAGAATCATTGACTTGGTGTATGCACAAAAATTTGAGTTGTTCTCATGGGTATAACAACAATTACTCTAACACCCACAACGCATCAAAATTTCTTAGTTAGATCTATGTGTACATAGGAAGTTTAAATAGACAATAGAAACTTCCAACCCTTAAAACACTAAAATGAGTAAACACGCATAATTGCAAAAAAATCTAGAATGCCTCAGGAGTCAGATTTCATAGCCGTCCCTATAAATCATAAAGCCTAATCATCAACACAAAATATAAACAATATGTTACAAGGACAAAATTAACCATTGCCACGGATGCGACAATTGTTAGACTTGTATGCGTGCTTTGTGGTGGCATGGGCTGGAAGGCGGTTGCAGCTATTGTGGTTCTGGTGGTTGTCATCGCCTCCGGCGTGATTGTTGGCATTCACATCGGTGACCTCGCCGCCACCGTTTGCTCGGTCTTCCACCTTGTCATCAGAGTCAGACAGGTTGTCAAAGAGCTTATACATCACCTGGTTGTGGAACTCGTCCAAACTCCTATCCCGGACACCTTGTCCTCCAATGTCCTTCGACTTTTGGTGCATCCTATTTCTTGTCGCTTGTGCATGAGGAAGACGAAACCCACCTAAAACCAAAAAAATTAGTTGATTGGTGGCGTTCAGAAAACTTACTTACCAAGCAAACATGCCCATATGGAATAGCAGATCTCCTTGGCCCATATGCAAAAATAACTTTTTGTGCTCTCTCACGTGGTCAAGGCTTGGTTGCTCTTCATTTTGGCAATATTGGCGTTAGCATCACAAAAAGAGGAGAAAACATGGAGTTGTTAGGTCTTGGGTAACCCATGATCATACTCTATTATACCCAAACCCATGACCACACTATATTGGGTTATGATTCCATTGATTATCAATAATAGCCCTCCTAATTTAGAAACGTTACCATGTTTCGCGTGTATTATGCCATAATTGCCTACATGGCCGCACGCCACCACATGAGCACGCGTCGCATCGTCTATTCACACTATACAACCCTTGCCAGCCTGGCCGGTGTCATGGCATGCAGCCACCGGCGCCGTCCTACCACTACATGAGCACGCGCCGCAATGTGTTCACATTTACGCCTAATAATGCCACCATAGCCGGTCTGTGTTTGCGTCACGGTGCCTATATGCACCCAACAACTCCCCTCCTCCCCAGGCCCCAATCAAAAGCGGAGGTTTACTTTTCCTCACACATAAGCAATAAGTGGTAGGAAGCACGGAAAGCCATATGTCGCGTGTATGCCATAATTGCCAACATGGCCACACGTCACCACATGAGCACGCGTCGCATCGTCTATTCACACTCCACACGGTCCTTGCCAGCCTGGTTGGCGTCGTGGTGTGTAGCCACCAACACTGACCTACCACTACATGAGCACGCGCCGCACTGTGTTCACATTTACGCCTAATAACACCACCATAGCCAATCTGTGTCTGTGTCATGGTGCTAAGATGCATGCAGCAACTCCCCCTCCCCTAGGCCCCAACCAAAAACGGCAGTTTCCATTTCCTCGCACACAAGCAATAAGTGATATTGCCATGTGTTGCGCATATGCCACAATTGCCAGCCACACATGAGCGCGCGTCGCACCGTCTATTCACTCCACACAACCCATGCCAGCCTGGTCGGCGTCATGGCGTGCAACTACCAACCCTGACCTACCACTACATAAGCACGCGCTGCACCGTGTTCACATTATGCCTAGTACCAACACCCTAGCCGGTCCATGTTTTCTTCAAGGTGATAATATGCATCCAACAACTTCCCTTCCCCGAGGCCCCAACCAAAAACGGCGGTTTCGTCTTCCTCACGCCCATGCAACAAGAGATAGGAAGCACCAAAAGCCAGATGAGATTGGAGGACAAGGTGCTCAAGGTAGGAGTTTGGAGGAGTCTTGGAACCAGGTGATGTCTAGGATCTTCGACGACCTATCCGACTTCGATGACGAGGCGGAAGACCGAGTAAACAGTGGCCGCAAGGTCACCGGGGTGAACGCCAAGAATCACGCTGGTGGTGATGACGACCACCAGAACCACAACCATCGCAATTGCCTTCCAACCCCTGGCACAACAAAGCACGCCTACAAGTCTAACAACCGCCGCCTCCATGGCAACCGATGGGTAATTTCATCCTTGTGAGATCTAATTGTTTTTGTTTTGTGTTGATGATTAGACTTTATGATTTAGAGGGACAACGATGGGATCTGACTCAGGCGTTCTGGGTATTTCTGCAATTGCACATGTTCACTCATTTTATTTTATTTTAGATTGGAAGTTTTATTATCTATTAAACTTTCCGTGTAGGCATACATCTAATTACAAATTTATTGATGGTTCATGGTGTTGGAGTAATTGTTGCTATACCCACAAGAACTCGTGAATGTCTTGTTTGGTTGTTGGATATGTCTATCAGAGAGAATTTTTTGTGTACATACCAAGTCAATGATTCTGATCTATTAATTCTCAAACAATTAATATATGCCTATCAAAGGAGGTAGACTTATGTTATGAATTTGTTTACAAAGATCGTAATGACATTTGGTTGGTGTGACACTTTCTTTAAACGGGGGCAAAAGATTTGCCTCATCTATTAATTAAGGAGAAAATAGAGTCAAAGTTTTTAAAAAAGGAGAGAATAGAGTCAATGTTTTGTTAAAGGGGAGAACAGTGTGAATAGATCTATTCTCATCAAAGTGGAGATATAAATATGAAATGAAGTAGGAACAACTTATCTTTACGAGAGTCTCCTGAAACACACTACTAACTCCGAGTGAATGGATAATTTTGTGTTTTTCTTGCTTTGTTGAGGATGTTGTTGTTTATTCCAAGTGTTCATTTTGTATGTCTTCTACAAACAACTCATCTACACGTGCTGCATTTTTTTTACCTTGTGAACTCCCTCTAATGCTTAACAAATGATGTATTGGATTTATCCAGGAAGATGGGAAACCTAAAAGCCATGGGTCTGTTGGCTTAGCCAAGCAAAGTGTAGGTGAAGCTCATCATGTGGTACTTGGCTATCACAACATGCGAGGCAAAAAGGAAGTCATGAATAGTGAAAAGGAAGGCCATCACCAAAGAACAGAAACCAGTAGAACAAAGATTATTGGCTCTGAATCCGAGGGGTCTAAATACAATTGCAACGTTGATGAAGATCGTAAAGATGAAGAAGTGAAACAAATAAGAAAAATAGGGTAACAAAATTAGCTTGTTTATTCTTGTGCTTTTTATATGGCACATGATTGCTATATAGTTGACATGTCATAGTTGTCGATTCAAGTGGTCAAGACTTCCTGCTGACAACAGAGTTGCTTTATGTTCCCTGTATTAACTTAGTACTCACTTTCTTTGTTAACTCTATGAGTATCTACTTTGCCAACCTCCACTGCTAACAGAGTAAGAGTCTCCATCTAATTTTGCAACAGGCTGCATGAAGTTCTTCGCAATGTTTCTGATGATATTTATGAGAATGGCCACGCCTTATATGGTGATACTGAGGATGTCAATGTGAGAAAACATAAGAACTCACTTTTTAACTCCACTTTTGCCTTCTCCATGTGTATTTACATTGGTAACTCGACATGACTGGACTGGTATATATTATGGCTAAATAATTTACACCATGGCATCATGTCAATGACATACAATTTTATCTATGCATTTGTGAGTGAACAAGATAATTTTCTGCGGGTCATGCCCATGCAAAAACATGAACCTACATAAAAAATTACCAGGCTAGACTGTAAAAGCATTATGTATATATGGAAACATATTTTTTTACTTAATTGCTAATACATAAAAGAGTTATTTTTTATTCAAAAGTTGTAGGGGAGGTCATGAAAGTTGCTATTTTTGCCTAACTTTGTGTATTGGGCACCTACAGAAAAAAATACAATGTGTTCTGAAAGTGATTTCCCCCCTTATGATAGTTAAACTTGCTTGGGTTGAGATGGCATCATTTTGTCCCATATGTTTTGCTTGTGTACACTATATGGTAGATGTATCTTTTTAACTGTTATTTTTTTAAACATTATTAACATGTGTTGCCCATGTATGTTTGTGTAGCCTTCTGAACCTGTCAATGTACTACCTCCGTCCGGGTTTATTAGTCCCCATTGTATTTTCGGCCAAACATTGACCTTTGATTTAACTACCAAAATGTAAGTTATATACCACAAAATTAGTATCATTGGAAACCTCTTTCAAATATGAATCCAACAATATAAGTTCTGTAACATACCTCGGCACGCAATACAAAGGGGACCAATAAACCAAGATTGAGGTAGTACCCAGCAAAGGCTACTTAATTTTTAATTGTACCTTTCTTTTTGTAGAGACCGCCTACCGAGGGAGAAGGCCATTGTGCGAATATTCTACAACCAAATGATGTAACTCGTGGCAAAGATATGTGTTATGAAAGAGAGTCCAAACATTGTTTAACTGGTCCTCCGCTGAACTTGGTGGTTCCACATATACCACCACCTGGTCAACCTGATCAGGTAAGTTGATAATATTTGGAAGCATGTAATCTCCTGCATATTTGTCCATGCACTTGCGATATCAACTTATCATTTTAATCTGAATTCTTAATGTTGCCAATGTTTGTCATCTACGATGGCCATTGGGGGTTCATGTCCGAAAGTAGATAATTCTGGTCTCCACCTTCTATGAGTACACAGTGTATCTTCGGTAGCAGCAATTGCTAGTTTGATTGTTCTCATGAACTTGTGTGCCTTGTTGGGCTTTCATATTCCCTTATGTTTTTCCATCAATTTGCTCTGCTCCTGATGTCTCCCGACATGCACTAGCACAGTTTAATGTTCTTGCTATTAATTAACAATGATATGGTAGTATGTTGTGTTATCAGGCTAATGTGTCTATGCCTGTCACCGTACATGTTTGAAAGCAAAGAGGAAAGATCATATAATTTACTCGAAGTCTTTACAGGTGGAGATTTGAAATCTGATAAACTTTCTTGTGGTAACATTAGGAAAGAGCCCTACTGGATTTTTTATCAGTTAGTCTTTTTTACTAAAAGGAATCGGTCATAACAGTATGATCCTTAGAGGCATAAAAATTTCTTAATATTTGTTTTCTGGAACACGCGGGAGAGCTGAGTATCAGTTCATTAAGAAGAAGAAAAAGGTACAAGGTAGAGGGAGTAAGCTTCGTCACCCCAACACACAAGACTCAACCTCAGAACACACCCCAACACATGCCTTGGAAAGCCTTTTGCCCCACACAACAATGTACATGACCAGCCCCCCTGAACAGAGTTACACATTCAGAACAAACGACCTTAAGGGCTTCGTGAAAGAGCAACTCATGGAGCCCCACTGCTCCAGCTGAACACCATAGGGCACTCATTCGCCACATGTTGCACGACCACTATGAGTCCATGACACACGGGATTGCCCCATTGAAGGCACAATCATTCCGGTGCTTCCAAATCGCCCATGTGGCTAGGATAGTAAGGGAGTTTAGCCCTTTTCTTAACTCCTTGGTTGCCCCTTTAATCACACTGCCTCACCAACTACAGAAAATGCCTAAAGTGGGTTGCAGCGTCATGGAAAGCAAGCCCAATCTCAGAAGGATCAACATCTAAACTTGTCGAGCAAAAACACATGAGACCAAAATGTGTTGGATGGATTCCTTGGCTTGATCACATAAGGGGCAGGCTGCTGGATGAGGCAGTCCTCGCTTGGCGAGGAGATCCGCAGTTCAATGGCGCTTATTGACAGCAAGCCAAATGAAGAATTTGCAGCGCAGAGGGGCCAAGCTTTCCCAAATTCTTTTCCATGGGCAAATCTGATTGTCCCAAGGAAGAAGGCATTGTAGGCTGATTTGCTAGTATACAAGCCGACTTTGTAAGCCAACACCGATGTTGATCAGGGACATCATGTTGTAAGTTAAGCTCATCTACCAAATTCCCATATGTAGAGGTATTCTTCGAGGACTTGTACTGTGAGGGCTCCCTTGATGTCGGCAGTCCATCTGTGATTGTCTAAGCCTGAGCTAAAGAAAGTTTGCTGGTGAGTTTTTTTAGAGATTAACTTGAATAAATTTGGAGCCAACTCAGAGATGGTCCTGCCCTTTAACAATCTATCCAACCAGAACAAGATGGACTGACCATTGTCAACAACAGATTCAACTGCAACACTAAACATAGCTTGGGCATTATGTGGCAACTGAATGGGTAAACCCGCCCAAAGGCGTGAGGCATCAGTTTTCTGTAACCAAAGCCATTGAATTCGCAAAGCCGAGCTAAGAGTTTTCAGATTATGGATCCCAAGCCCACCATATTGAAGTGGTCGCTGCACTCCCATGAAACCAAACAGTTGGTGCTATTTACCTTCTCATGTCCCATCCAATGGCCTTGGTCACCCACTCGGGCAGATCCATTTTAATCATGAGATAGATGGGAATGGTGATAAGCACAACTCTTGTTGTAATGAAGTGGCCAGCACGATTCACGAGTGGTGCTTTCCAACGTGAGAGATTATGAGTCACCTTGCCAGTTAGAGTATGCAATTCAGCTTTGCTGGGCTTCCTGATATTAAGTGGGAGTCCAAGGCTCGTGCAAGGGAATTCCTTTATCTGACAAGAAAGTGTACTGGAGACTATCTCTATGTCCTCTTCCTTCCACTGAATGCATGCCTGAAGATATTGAGAAGTTGCTTGATCAAAGTGGGATTACTTGTTAACGGCCGCATGAACACGACCACATTGTCCGCATAAAAGGAGATCCGGTGTTGCGCTCACTGTGAAGCAAGTGGCTGCAAAAAATTATAGTGTACCCCAAACCTCAAGTGAGTTTAGGATACCCATGGCCAAAATAAATAACATTGGGACAGCAGGAAGCCTTGATGAAGTCCATGATGATGAAAGATCATTTCTCCTGCCCCCCCATTCACTAAAATCTGAGTGGGCGCAGTAGATAGCAGCAGGCACAATAAGTTGCACCAGCGACGACCTAAACTGGGGTGCTGTAGGATCTCGAAAGGAAAAGGCCAGGAGACTGAATCAAAGGCTTTAGATATATCCAATTTGAGAAGAATGTGAGGCTCTTTTTTCCAATGTAGATATTTTCCATTTGCTGGACCAGCAGAAAGTCATCCTGTATGCTCATTCCCTTAATAGATGCAATTTGATTGATAGATACCAAATTAGGCAGCAAGGGTGCAAGGCGGTCGGCCATAAGTTTAACAAATTGTTTAGCAAAACTATGAATTAGACTTATGGGCCGAAAATCCTGCACATTAATAGCATCAATCTCCTTAGGCGGTAGGGTAACGAAAGCTGTATTGAGAATCTTAAGCTTGAATAGTTAATATATGATCCTCTTGAATTGCTGAAAGAGCAAGCATCACATCCATCTTGATAAAATCCCAACATGATTTATAAAAGCGGACTGTAAACCCATTCGGTCCAGGAGCTTTGTCCAGCGGTAGTTCCTTTATGGTTGCCCATACCTCCTCCTCAGTGAAAGGCTGCTCAAGAGAAGTTAAGTCATGGTGCTAGCTGTGAAAGGCCAGGAGATCCAAAGTGAAATCTCTGTCATGCACAGTTGGAAAGTATTTTTTATGAATTACCAACTTTAATGGTTTCTTGCCAGTACCAATCTGAAAATATGTTTAAATGATTACACACATCTATTATTGACAACAGATGGTGAATAAATGAATATTTATTTTAAGCTGGTAGTGTAAAATGGAAAATGTCCAATACTTCCAGTGATTGTTGCATGGTCCACTGTTACAGGGTTCTCATAACTTGATTATGTGCATGGGTATTTTCTTCTTTTCTGCATCTAATACAAATAGAGATCCCGTATTCTCGTTTGACTGAGTTGCTATTTTGTAGTTAAAAGTAATCAAGGTCTCAAATGTCGTGGGGATTAATCCAAAACCTTTCGATCCTGAAACGTACATGGAAGAGGATGACTTCATTACCGATGAATCTAAGGGCAAGAAAAGTGTGCATACAGATGTTGTCCGTTGCAGAAGGGCCAAGAATGCTGATGGCACTGAATCTGTGAGTTCATTTTTTTCTTGTAGCAAGAAAATGTTATCTAGTCTTCCCCTACCAAAAAGGTGATGCTAGTTATCATCTTTTGAATGTGATTTCTCCCTCAGAAACCATGTCACCTTTGTCATCTAGGAAGACATCCACCTCCTTACAGTTACAGGAACAAGTGAATGGTGCTCACTGTTCTCTACACATACCTCTATTTTTGTTTCTTTTAGTATGGAGTCTACATCTGTTTGGAATGCATTGCAGTATTACACTTTTACCAATCTACATTGGCAAATTATTTCCTTTCATGGTCTATCTTTGACGTGTATGGATAAGAGTTAAAGACCAAGTTTCTCAGCTTTTACATGGTGATCCATACAGTTCATGTTTGTATGCGACTATCTCTTTCCTCTCATTGTTGAGGCTTTACACATTTCTCTCTTGCAGCTTGAAAGCAATGCACGTTTTGTCCAGTGGAAAGATGGAAGCATGCAACTACTGATTGGTCACGTGGCTCTTGATGTATCTATAGAAGAGTCAAGTCAGCATACCCACTTGTTTAGGAAGAATGGAAAGGCAAAACATCTATCCATTTCCTGCAACATTCTTATTGTTGTTTGTTTGCACCATTATCTCGTCATCGTAACTCACAAATACCTTTTCATCAGGGGCTTCTACAGTCACAAGGAAGGCTTTTACAGAAGATGAGAATTATGCCGCCCGAGTCATCTTCAAGATCTCATAGCTCATTAACAGCTCCTGTTGATTCTCAGAATGAGAAAACAATTAAGGTGCAAACATGGTATGATAAAAAATATCCTGAGAGAATGAAGCAAGAAAGGGAAAGGGTAAGTGGGTAACTGAAAGTTCTGATATTTTTCCAAAGTTCTGTTTTTCGTTCAGATACAAAATCTTAATTGCATGTCTGTGATGTGTGTCCCTATGTTGACCTTCTTAATCTGGTTCTGAACTCAAATGATTTGCCTGTTACTTGCTGGGTTTTTTGTTGTTGTTTTTTTTGTTTTTGACGTTGTCTCAAGGAACTGTAATCTGAGTATTGTATGGCATGCTGGGATGTTATCATCATGATTTTATTGTGCAAACCCACCTTTAAGTGACATCTTTAGTACAGTTCATCAAGAACCATATTAAAGTTTTAATATTTAATGCACGGAGAATTAAGGAGACTTATTTTGCATGACTATATGTAAGTAATAATTTCCATACTGCTTATATTCACAGTGGCCTTGGTCACTATTCAATCCTATTCTACACAACACAAAGAAAAATGACCTATTTGATACTTTGAATTTGGTTTTCTTTCCAAGTTGTGTACAATCATGAGAAACTGCATAAGAAACGATGGCGAGTAGCGTATGTGGGCATGCCTGGAGAGATGTGAAAGATCAGGTTCACCCTTGTAGACCCAGATGCACACTTGAGTGAGGTGGATATCTCTCCATGAGTTGTCGTACCAAGAAAATGGCTTCCATGGTCGACCTCCCAGGCATGAAAACCAAACAGAATTTTGGTCACGCTTGTCATAAGCCAAGCATTGCTCATTTTAATTTAACCCATGCTCGACAGTCTACATTACATGTGTAAAGCATCTTGAACACATCTTTAGTAGATCCTTTTGCAGTTTTCACCATATGAATTAATGTGCATACATTGTGTTTCGCAGTGAGGGGGCCAAAGCCAGTTATCTCTTTCTCTTTCAATGCTTTATGCAATGTTAATAGATTTTGTCTAGTGTGATTCCTCTTTAGATTGTATCCTTAGTTCCTTGCAGCTCATGTCATCTAAGATTAGAATATGATAAAGCCAACAGTATGGAAATTATGGCTCATAGAGTTTGTTGATCAAAATTATTTATGCCATAAATATACTTAACCTTTACCGAAGATGTTGTGAACCTTGATTCACAATGGGGTAACTACCGTGCTGGAGATAGCCGGCGTGATTGCGAGGGATTGGGTAGACATAGATTGGGACGAGAGAATAACTTGGAGAGATTAGATTGATTGTTCTTGCTTTCCTCAACCCTAGATACATGGTATGTTTATGTAGTACAATGCTTAGGCCTTGACCTTCCTAATACAATTGGTCTCCTTGAACCCATGCTAATACAAACTCCCATCTCAGCACTTGGCCTACCGAATCTGCTAGCCAACTCCTCTCTGCTTGGACTCCCTCCTGGTAGTCCCCAACAAAAGAATATCAATAATGTGCTTGTTGTAATTGATCACGTGAAAGCCAATGTTATGCTGCCTTTTACCGTTCTGTTTGAAACTTTCTCCCTTTTACTGTGTACACACACAGGCTGAAGAAAAAAACATTCAAGCTCGTTCAATTCTTAGAAAGAAAAAAGAGAAGGTGAATCATAAATACACCCAATCTCATAAGGGAAAGCAGAAGCTTACTTCAGGATTTTTTGACGAAGCATTAGACGAGGTTGGTTTTTGCCTGTATGAATGGTTATTTGAATTAGTGTGCAAAGATTTGATAGTAGAATTAACTGCAACAATATATGCAATGTTGAATTTCTAACATTAACAAAAGAATAGCGAGCTGTTACAACTCGCCTTTTTTTGAACTAAAAGAGAAACATTTTTTTTAATCAAACATGCAAAAAGCTATGGATATTTTATTTCTCAATTGTCTGAGAATTGTTGTTGTAAGTCGACCGTCTTGCATTAAGCCTAAAGTTGAAAAGAAAGGGAAAACTGCTTGGTGTCTGCAATTGCTCAGTTGCACTGTCCTAAACCTATAGTTTCTAAAACGATTTTATCGATTTTAATAACTGATCACACGATATATTTTTCCCCAGCGCCGTTTATCTTTTCGGTTTATAATTTTCTGTATTAGTATATCCTTTTGCTTTCCGATAGTCGAGTATGTGAAACATTTTCTCAAAGAGTTCTTTCTTTTTCTTGGGGTTTTCAGGATGAAGCACCTAGCTCGTGGTATAATCCTCATGGAAGGGTGGCACACAGTGGTTTTGAGCATAACTTGGAGTTTGAAGCACTGGCTCAGAGACGTATAATCAATGCAAAGGTGAGTCTTCTTTTATCATAAACATGCAAGAGTTGTTGGCACCTATTCGTCTTTATTTCTTGTAAAATGCAGTCAATTGTTAGAAATGGGATTCCTGGTAAACCATTATTTCCTCATGCTTGTGTGTTGATGATCAGGTCCATGAGTATTCTGACAGTGAAAGTGAGGAATTAGAGTATGGAACAGAATTCAAGGATATAGAGAGCTCACCAAGACATGAAAGGGAATATGAACTGGATGAAAATAATGTATATGATAAAGACCTAGATGTTTCTTCTCTGCCAAATGAAGAGATTGAGGTAAGTTATCTGTTGAGTTCACCTGAAACTCCTATTTAGATGTAAATAACTTGAATATGTACAGTAACTTAGAAGGGCTAATCAGATGGACTGCAAACAGTTATCTTGCGTAACTAAAGGAATCTACTTTGAAATATTGCATCTTTTGCTAGTTCTAGAGTCTGACTATGATTTTTTGTTTGTTTTTGCATTTGGTATTTATGATAGTACAGCAGCACTATAATATCTAAGCATGAACTTCTCTGTTGCACAAAACAAGTTTCTTTTTTAAGAGCTCTTTGCTTTCATGATGTTTATCACAGTGGAAGAGGCTTTTATTGAAATTAAAACCAGCACTTCGAACCAATCCTCTTTTTTAGCACAAACAGACAGTAGGAGAGGCTCCTACTGACATATATTGACCAGCCGTCTACCAATCCAGCCTATTGGTTAGCAGAGTCAAGAAGATACAGGGGGAGCTGGAGGTATACATGGGGAAGCCTAGATTATTGAACTAGAGAAAGTTTCAACAAATGGGGCCAGGGAGGGCTTAACCCTATGTTCAAGTAGAGAAAAATCCTTGTTAAACCTCTCTTTCCACGATCCAAAGGATGGGGGAATACCCTGTAGATCTTGTGGTTATGCTCCTTCCAAATACTCCAGGCTGACGTCACAAAGACCTCCATAAACGTTGGGCGTGTCCACCTTTTTCCTGAGTGCAACAAGTGTTGCCGGGTATCGGCATTGTCAAAACCTCATCCTCACCGTGCTCCAGCAGCATCTACTGAATGGGCAAGTAAAAGTCAAGTGTTTAACGGTCTCTTCTATTCTGCCATTGCACAGAACGCATCTGACATCATCATCCACGTTATAATGTCTCCTACGGAGCATGTTCTTTGTGTTAACCTGTCAGCCAACACGAGCCACGCAAACACTTTGAGTTTCATAGTGCACTTTAACCGCCAAATTCAGGTGAACGCTTCATCCGCATCTACATCTTTGAAGTAAAACTGGTAGTATCTGGCCGACGTGTATTTTGGTCCCCATAGACACGTTCATGCATCAGTATTAGCACTGCTAGGTTCAACCGACGCCGTCATCTCTAGTCTGACTTGCTCTAATGGCTAGCTCTATCTGCGCATGCATTACGTATATGTTGCGTTGGAGATTTCTATGCTTGCTCTTTTTGTGAGTAGGCTTATTGCTCAAATGATCGTCCTATAAAACTGTGACCTGAGACATCTTGTAGAAGCATTGCAAACAAATGCACTTCTTTACAATTACTCCCTCTGTAAAGAAATAGTGATCTAAACGCTCTTATATTTCTTTACGGAGGGAGTCCATTTCAACGCTGGTGGCCTGATGTGTTGATTGGTACCCATTTGTTAGAAAATAAACTACACTTACCTGCCAAAAATTGTTGTTCAGTGCATCCTTTCTCTCCAGCAAACATATAACAGTATGCTTGTTTTGCTTAGGCGCTCTGCGTTTCTCTCGTCTTGTTTGCTGGCATAATCTGCTCCAACTTGCTTCTGTTGTAGGGACCAGAGCATAAGAGGGGACCTAGGAAGGGCAGGGTGATCGACTTCGGTGAGGAATTATATCCACCAAAGAAACGATTTCTCAATCGTTGGAGAAGGCAGTTGTTATTGACAGCGATGATGAGTGAGAAGAACTGCCAGCACCAAACAGAACAGTCAAAGCGCTACTGAATTCCGCAGATGGATTGTCCGATAACTTCTTCGTCTCTTAAACGGATTTGTACGATAGGAGTGGGACATGCGTATGACTAATGTGGTGCTATACTTTGTTCACCATTTTCAGAGTTACCGTCATAAAACTGCCATTTTATAACCTGTTTAGTGTACTTGTGTTGTTTCCAATCCTTCACTCATGATGAAATTTTCCTCTCCATGACGTTGAGCGAGAGGAAATTTTCTTCTGTGCTGCAGAGAAAAAAAAATCTTCGCTGAGATGCAAAGTTGGACAAATTTATGTAAATCTTCTGTAGTGAATATCTTACTCGTTTTGGAGTACACTTTTGCATAGGGTGGTGCCATTTGAACAGTTTGAATAAACGTCCGGTCCAAGCTTATTTTTCTTGGCATGGCCGTAATTTTACGGTGCCGTAGATGAAACTCTGCAGCGTGTCCCAAAGCTTCTGCTTTCATCCATGATTCCGTTCCTTGAAAATGAAATCAAAAGATGATATCCGCGTAGTGACGCCACGTACATTCCGGGTACAACTTTCTTTTCGATCGTCATCTCTAAAGAAGCATTCTGCTTTCGTAAATGGTTCCTCCAGTCACTCCCCACAAAGCATGAGCAACTTTGCACTAGTTGCTGCCCGGTCAGAAAACAAAAGAAAGAAAGCAAAATTGGAAAAGGAGCAAGTGTTTTCTTTTTTAGTATTTGTTTTTTTATAAAAAAGTGTTTTCTTTTTAGTAGAACAATTATTACAGTAGAACACAAAGAGTATTCCCTACAAAGAAAAACACAAAGAGCAAGGAAGCTAAGTAGCGGATCGGTTCGCATCGGGCCGTCCAAAGCTCCCAAGAAGTGGGCCCACCTCCGCAGCCCGCAATCGCAATCCACCGACGTCTCTTCCTTCCGATCGTTCCCCTCTCCTTCATCCTACTCCTCCCCCACTTTTGACCCAGCTCCAGAGTTCCCCACGAAGCGAGCGTGCGCGACCTGACCGAATTCCCCCTCCCCCGCCCCACCCCAAACCCTAGCCCGCCCGCCCGCCCGCCGGGCCCCCGGCGCCGATGCCGAGGCGGCTCCTGGAGGGCGCCATGGCGCTGGCGGTGACGCCGGACGCCGCCAACTCGTCGGGCTCCGGCGCCGCCCCCGGGTCGGGGCCCCTGTGGTGGGTGTCCGACTGCCACGGGGCCTGGTACAGCCTGGCGGTGATGCTGCCGTCGCTGGCCTTCGTCGGGTTCCTGGCGTGGCAGGCCCGCCGCAGCTTCCGCCGGCTCAGCTACGGCCGCTCCCACGTCGTCGTCGTCGCCTACTACGCGCTCCTCTGGGCCGTCGCCCTCCTCAACCTCCTCTGGTGCTTCCTCCAGGTCCGGCCCTCTCGCCTCCCGTTACCTTTCTCGACTCTGGTTGCTAGGTTTTTTTTGGGTGAATTCTGATGCATAAATGATGTGGAGTAACTACTGCTAGTTTGTTGTGACTTCTTCTAGTGGTTGCTAGTTTTTTTGGTGAATTCTTATGCATAAATGATGTGGAGTAACTAGTGCTAGTTTTTTGCGACTTTTCCAGTAGAGGCTAGCACCGGCAAGTTACAAGGAAGGTTACAGCTACGGCACCGCTGATGTGAATTTGCGTTCTTAGTCTTAATGAACAGTTCAACTTTTGTATGCTTGTTTGTGTTTGATTGAGGAGCATAATGATTGGGTACAAGTTAGGTAGAATTTTCATTAGACAAGTCTATGTTGTGTACATATTGGTTTACCTTTTGTTATTTCAACTTGGCAATCGAACGAATGGAAGTTGGGTTGCGATCACAGAGTTAATGGGCTGGTTTTCATCTGGTAATGATGAGCTAGTAGTAAGCTCTGGTAGGTATTGCTGCTCAAAACTACAAACAACTTGAGTGCAATTGGCTTGGTTACTAGTTTCTGGTTGCTTGAGTACACATTGACCCCGGTTACTAGTTTCAGATTTCAGGTATATGT